>NC_057727.1:71606225-71607780 GCF_004010195.1 Chiloscyllium plagiosum | reverse complement strand
CACGGAGGGAACGGTCTTTGCGGAAGGCAGAGAGGGGTGGGGAGGGAAATATGCGGAAGGCGGAGAGGGGTGGGGAGGGAAATATGCGGAAGGCGGAGAGGGGTGGGGGGGGGTGAAATATGCGGAAGGTGGAGAGGCTTTCCACGCGATGTAACCTTCCAGAGAAGCCTGCCATGTTGAAACCTATCAAAGGCCTTACTGAAATCCACAGAGACTACGTCTATCACTCTGCCTTCGTCAACCATCTTGGTCACTTCATCAAAGAACTCTAACAAATTTGGGAAGTATGATCTGCCCCTCACAGGTCTCTGTGGACTGCTCCGAACCGTGTAAGTAATGGGTGAAGTCCCATTACTTGCTGTCCTTCATTGTAAGATGATTCGAGTCCATAAGTACAGCTGCAGAAGAACCTCTTTGCTTCTATACTCAACCACTTTTGTTATGAAGGCCAACATACTATTAGCCTTCTTCACGACCTGCTGTACCTGCATGCTTAGCTTCATTGACTGGTGTACAAGAACACCCAGATCTCTCTGTACTGCCCCTTTACCTAAATTGTTTCCATTTAGATAGTAATCTGCCTTCCTGTTCTTGCCACCAAAGTGGATAACCATACATTTATCCACATTAAACTGCATCTGCCATGCATCTGACCACTCACCTAACTTGTCCATCTTCCTGCTGTTGTAGAGCCTTGCTGAGAGAGCATTTAGGGCACTCTGTACAGATTTGATCTCCTTTGTAAGGAACGATCTCCTTACCACGGCCACGGATGTTGGTAATATGAGGATAGAGTAAAGAAGCAAAGTGTTTAGATAATAACAGACAATAAGTGCAGGAGTAGGCCATCCTGCCCTTCGAGCCTGCACCACCATTCAATATGGTCATGGCTGTTCATCTTTAATCAGCATCCTGTTACAGCCTTATCTCCATAACCCTTGATTCCACAATCCTTGAGAGCTCTATCCAACTCTTTCTTAAATGAATCCAGAGACTGGGCCTCCACTGCCCTCTGGGGCAGAGTATTCCACACAGTCACGACTCTCTGGGTGAAGACATTTCTCCTCATCTCTGTCCTAAATGGTCTACCCCGTATTTTTAAGCTATGTCCTCTGGTTCGGCACTCACCCATCAGCGGAAACATGTTTCCTGCCGCCAGAGGCAGGAATCGTATATGTATCGTATAATAATCGTAAATGTCTCAATCAGATCCCCTCTCAGTCTTCTAAACTCAAGGGTATACAAGCACAGTCGCTCCAGTCTTTCGGTGTAAGGTAATCCCACCATTCCAGGAATTGACCTCGTGAACCTACGCTGCACTCCCTCAATAGCCAGAATGTCTTTCCTCAAATGTGGAGACCAGAACTGCACACAGTACTCCAGGTGTGGTCTCACCAGGGCCCTGTACAGCTGCAGAAGAACCTCTTTGCTTCTATACTCAACCACTTTTGTTATGAAGGCCAACATACTATTAGCCTTCTTCACGACCTGCTGTACCTGCATGCTTAGCTTCATTGACTGGTGTACAAGAACACCCAGAACTCTCTGTACTGCC
>NC_057727.1:71600295-71605941 GCF_004010195.1 Chiloscyllium plagiosum | reverse complement strand
CGCTGCACTCCCTCAATCGCCAGAATGTCTTTTCTCAAATTTGGAGACCAGAGCTGCACACAGTACTCCAGGTGTGGTTTCACCAGGGCCCTGTACAGCTGCAGAAGCACCTCTTTGCTTCTATACTCATTTCCTCTTGTTATGAAGGCCAGCATGCTATTCGCCTTCTTCACTACCTGCTGTACCTCCGTGCTTACCTTCATTGACTGGTGTACAAGATCTCTTTGTACTGTCCCTTTACCTAAATTGATTCCATTTAGGTAGTAATCTGCCTTCCTGTTCTTGCCACCAAAGTGGATAACCATACATTTATCCACATTAAACTGCATCTGCCATGCATCTGACCACTCACCTAACTTGTCCAGGTCACCCTGTAATCTCCTAACATCCTCATCACATTTCACCCTGCCACCCAGCTTAGTACCATCAGCAAATTTGCTAAATGTTATTACTAATACCATCTTCAATATCATTAATATATATTATAAAAAGCTGCAGTCCAAGTACTGATCCCTGCAGAACCCCACTGGTCACTGCCTGCCATTCCGAAATGGAGCCATTTGTTTCCTATCAGCCAACCAACTTTCAATCCAAGTTATTTTTTGCCTCCAATACAATGCGCACTAATTTCGCTCACTAACCTCCTATGTGGGACTTTATCAAAAGCTTTCTGGAAGTCCAGGTACACTACATCTACTGGATCTCCCTCATCCATCTTCAGAGTTACATCCTTAAAACAAATTCCAGAAGATTAGTCAAGCATGATTTCCCCTTCATATATTCATGCTGACTCTGACCTTTCCTGTTACTACTATCCAGATGTGTCGTAATTTCATCCTTTATAATAAACTCCAGCATATTTCCCACCACTGAGGTCAGACTAACTGGTCTATAATTTCCTGCTTTCTCTCTCCCACCTTTCTTAAAAAGTGGTACAACATTAGCCACCCCCTAATCCGCAGGAACTGATCCCGAATCTATCGAACTCTGGAAAGTAATCACAATGCATCCATGACTTCTGGAGCCATCTCCTTCAGTACCCTGGGATGTAAACCATCAGGCCCCGGGGACTTATCAATCTTCAGACCTAACAGTCTCTCCAACACCAATTCCTGGCAAATATAAATTCCCTTAAGTTCAGGTCCTTCAGCCACTGTTACCTCAGGGAGATTGCTTGTGTCTTCCCAGTGAAGACAGATCTGAAGTACCAACTCAATTCTTCTGCCATTTCTTTGTTCCCCGTAATATATTCCCCTGTTTGTGTCTTCAAGAGCCCAATTTTAGTCTTAACCATTTTTTTGCCTTTCACACATCTAAAAAAAAACTTTTACTATCCTCCTTTATATTGTTGGCCAGTTTATCTTCGTACCTCATTTTTTCTCTGCGTATTTCCTCCTTAGGAATCTTCTGTTGTTCTTTAAAAGCTTCCCAGTTCTCCAGTTTCCCACTTATCTTTGCTATGTTATACTTTCTCTCTTTTAACTTTATATGTTTCTTAACTTCCCTTGTCAGCCACGGCCACCCATGCATCCTCCTAGAATCTTTCTCCCTTTTAGGAATGAACTGATCCTGCAACTTCTGCTTATACACAGAAATATCCGCCATTGTTCCTCCACTTTCATCCCTGCTAAGGTATTGCACCATTGAATTTTGGCCAGCTCCTCCCTCGTAGCTCCATTTTTCCCTTTATTCAACAGAAATATTGTCACTTCCGATTGTACCCTCTCCCTTTCAAATTGCAGATCAAGCTTATTGTATTATGGTCACGACTTCCCAATGGCTCCTTTACTTCGAGGTCCCTGACCAATTCTGGTTCGTTGCACAATACCAGACCTAGAAATGCCTTCTCCCTGGTCGGCTCCAGCACCAGCTGTTCTAAGAATCCATCTCTGAGGCACTCCACAAAGTCTCTTTCTTGACGTCCAATACCATCCTGATTCTCCCAGTCTACCTGCATGTTGAAATCCCCCATAATAACTGTAGTAAAATCTTTGCGACAGGTCAATTTCGGGTCCTGATTTAACTTGCATCCGACATCCAGACTACTGTTTGGGGCCCTGTAGATAACTCCCAAGAGGGTCTTTTTACCCTTAGTATTTCTCAGCTCTATCCACACTGACTCTACATTCCCTGATTCTCGATCCCCCGCACAAGGGACTGAATATCATCCCTTACCAACATGACCACCCCACCCCCTCTGCCCGTCAGTCTGTCCGTACGATAGCCTTGAATATTCATTTCCCAGGCCCTGTCCACTTGAAGCCACGTCTCAGTTATCCCCACAATATCGTATCTGCCAATTTCCAAAAGAGCCTCAAGCTCATCCATCTTATTTCTAATGTTTCGTGCATTCATGTATAGTATTTTTAATTTGTTACTGCCCTCACCCTTCCCATCAACTCCTATTTCACTCAACCTTACAGCATGATCTCTTTCTGAGTTTTCTGCCTCATTGATACAGTTGTCTTTCTTGACTTCCCTTGTTCTAACTTGCCCTCCAATTTCCTTCTTAAACATCCAGTTTGTCTCCTCCCCCCCCCTCCCCGCTACTTAGTTTAATCGTAGCTGTGTTGCAGTAGCAAACCTGCCTGCCAGAATGCTGGTCCCTAACATATTTAGGTGCAAACCGTCTCTCTTGTAGAATTTATGCTTACCACAAAAGATACCCCAGTTATCCAAGAATTTAAATCCTTTCTTCCTGAACTAGTTCCCCAGCCACACGTTCAGGTCCATTATCTCCCTGTTTCTGGCCTCACCAGCCCGAGGAACTGTAAGAAAACCGGAGATAACCACCTTGGACGTCCTGCTTTTCAGCCTTCTTCCTAGTTCTCCGAAGTCCCGCTGTAGTATGTTCCTCCTCTCCTTCCGACATCATTTGTGCCGACATGTACCACCACCTCTGGCTCTTCACCTTCGTCCTTGAGGATTTCCTGCAATCTGTCTGTGATGTCTTGAACCCTGGCACCAAGAAGGCACCACACCATCCTTACGTCCCGTCTGCTGCCACAAAAACCTCGGTCAGTTCCTCTCAGTATGCAGTCCTGTATTACCACGGCTCTGTGCAATGTCCGACTCTTCCGCTCTGTCTCCACTCCAACGTTTGATTGACTGACCTGTCCACCTCGCGGACTGGCAGTGTCATCTGTCTCTACTGTTTCCAAAAGATTCAACTTGTTCCTGACAGGTACTTCCCCCAGAGTCTCTTGCATCTGTCTCCTCTCTGCCTTCCTCATTGTCTGCTCTCTTCTGCTCTCTTCTGGTACGATTGCTGTAATAACCTCACTGAAGGTCTTGTCCAGAAAGATCTTGTTCCCTCGGATGAGACTAAGATCCTCGAGTTCTTTCATCTGTGCTGCAATATGCTCTGTCAGTAGCTGAACGTGCACACACTTTCCACACTTATACGAGCCAGACACACCAGAGTTGTTGACCTCCCACATCAAGCACGTAGCACACTGAACCAGCTGGGCAGTCATGTCTTCACCCTCTTCAACTGTGGCGTAATCACTTCACTCAACCCTGTAACCAGGATTGATTGGTTTGATTTATTGCTACGTGCTCCTCAGTACAGGGAAAAACTTTATTTATGCGCAGTGGAGGCAGATCATAGTAAGCATGGACAGACAGATCATAGGGTGGAAATAGGCTGAGACAGAGTAAGGCATACAGGTTACACTGCTCATGACGTGCACTCGACAAATCAACATGAACACGGTCAGCATTATTTGAACTTAGAGTCCATTCATCCGTCTAACGTGGCTTTCCTAATAGATCATATGCCTAAATTAACTCTCCCCACGTTATTGTGCAGTCTGCATGTGAACCCGTACTGAATGTCATGTTGTTCACAATCCCTGACAGCAGCCATAATACCTTCATTCTGAAACAGGTAGCCATTCCCACCAGCTTCCGCCCTACATAGAGAACACTAGGCTGTCTTTTCGGAGTCGGACGGTGCCATCTTGTGACTTCATACAAGACATATGGCTTCCTTCCTCACCATTATAAAAACATGTTGCATTCTCACGTGTGTATCATGAGCAATGGAGCAACGAGGAACGACGTTGAGCAGTCTATCTGTGCAGCCTCTGGTCCACTGGTTCATCATGTTGGAGCATCTAATTAGGAGACAGTGCTGACTGTTGATGCTTGAGATCAGAGTAGAAAATGGTTTGCTGGAAAAGCACAACAGGTCAGGCAACATCCGAGAAGCAGGAGAATCGACGTTTCGAGTATAAGCCATTCATTAGGAATCAGCGTCAATTACCTCATTCTGTAACTGTGTAAGTGCGTTGATGGAGGAATGGCATCGTACTGTTCCTGCCTAAGTGGCTCAAGGGACTGAATAGCCTCCTCCTGTTTCTGTGTAAGTGACTCAAGAGGCTGAATGGCCTCCTATTATCCAGTGTAAGCGACTCAAGGGGATGAATGACTACTTCCTCATCCGATTGGACAGGGCCAAGGGCCTGACTGGGTTACCCCTGGTTACTGTTTGACAGCTTGATGTGCTGACAAGTGTGATGATGCTGTATCTTTAAGAGGTTATCTTGTCCTGGTTTCTTTTTAAGAAAGCGATTGAATGATCGTTACCATGCTGGCTAGTTAAGACCACTTAAGCAACAACCTAGGGAAGCCTTAGGTTTATTTTAGTACAGCCTGAATGGGTGTGACCAGCTCTCACAGGTTAGGATCTCTGGGTTTTTGTTTCTCAGTAACATCGGAAACTATTGGAGTCTCCACAGAGTTGGAAGCTTCGGTGGATGTTTCCTGGCTGCTACCCTCTCTGAATTTTCTCTTGATGCTGTTTTTAATTCCTGGATTGGAGAAATATTTGTGACAAGCTGTGTCTGAATATTCCTTTTTGCCAGGGGCTGTGTGTATGGGATTTTCCTATATTGGAACACTTCATCAGTAATAGTTACTTGATCTATTATTCTGTTAACTTGTCCCATAGAACTTTGTTATTCTAAATTCCTCTTTCTTTGGTTTCATTTTATCTTTTTCTTATCTTATCTTAAGTAAATGGTGTTTTGCTTCACACCGAGTAGTTTGACCTGTCACATTGCATCAGGAACAGACACTTTACATTTCCTTTAAATTAAGAAAACATCAGAGTCTAGGCTCCATCTTCAAATATTGTGGAGGGGCTGTGATGTGGTCCATCACACTAGACTCCTTCTTTTCCTGAGTAATAGGCTGGAAGAACTGAATGGCCTGTCCCTGTTCTTCTCCAATAATGTCAATGGACTGAATGACTTCCTCATATTTCTGTGAAGCGTGAGGTGCTGAATGAACTCTTATTTTACTGTGGAAATGTGCAGTGTCAGGCAGTGCTGTTACATGAATATTACAGACCCTTTAACAGCAGAAGCCTCAATGGAGTCTGGGTCTTGCTGCAAATGAACACAGACCAGTTTAGGAGCTGACGGGGGACAAATTATTCTGAACATTGTGGAATCTTCAGTGACCATCCCACTTTTGATCTAATGATGGGGATGGTGGGGGTGGGGAGACATTGATGAAACAGCTGAAGATGTTTGTGAAGAGGAAGCTACCCTGAGGATCTCCCACAGAGATGACTCAGGACTGAGATGATAAACAATCATCCTATGTGCTATGTTTGACACCAAACACTGGACAGTTCAG
>NC_057727.1:71593190-71599795 GCF_004010195.1 Chiloscyllium plagiosum | reverse complement strand
GTGCTCTTCACATGACCCTGAGGAAGAGGTTCGAATTGCTGTGTGCTCTCCTGATGCTCCTGTGTAACAGGCTCCACTACCTGTGTGTTCTCCTGCTAATCCTGAGTAACATGGCTTTAAATATCTGCTGCTCTTGAATAAATGGCTCCATTACCTGTGTGCTCTCCAACTGCGCCTGACTAACAAGCTACACTACCCGTGTGTCCTCCGTTGTCCCTGAGTAACAGGCTCCAATTGCTGTGTGCTCTCATCCTCCTACCCCTGAGTAACAGGCTCCAATATCTGTGCGCTCTCCAGCTGCTGCTCCTGAGTACCAGGCTCCAATAGCTGTGTGCTCTCATCCTGCTGCCCCTGAGCAACAGGCTCCTATAACTGTGTGCTGTCCTCCAGCTGGTCCTGTATAACTGTCTCCAATAGCTTTTTGCTCATCTCCTGCTGCTCATGAGCAACAGGCCCCTCTCGCTGTGTGCTCTCATCCTGCTGTCCCCGAGGAGCAGGCTACAATACCTGAGTGCTTTCCAATTGCTCTTGAGTAACGTGCTATACTACCTGTGTGTTCTCCTGATGCCCCTGTGTAATAGGCTCCAATAGATGCGTGCTCTCCTCCTGCTGCCCCTGACTAACAGGTCCAATAACTGTGTGCTCTCCTCCTGCTGCCCCTGTGTATCGGCTCAAATAGCTGTGTGCTCTCCACCTGCTGCCCCTGAGTAATAGGCTCCAATAGCTCTGTGCTTTCCTCCAACTGCTCTTGAGTATCAGACCACACTACATGTGTGCCCCTGTGTAATAATCTCCTGTTGCTCATGAGTAACAATGTCCACGACCTGTGTGTTCTCCTCCTGATCCTGAGTAACATGGCATCAAAAGCTGGCTGTTGTCCTCCTGCTGCTGCCCCTAAGTGTCAGGCTCCAATAGTTGTGTGCTCTCCTCCTGCTGCAGAGTAATCTGGCTCTAAATTCTGTGTACTGTCCTCCTGCTGTTCCCGAGTTACAGACTCCAATAGCTGTGTGCTCTTCTCTTGCTCCTGAGTAACAGGCTCCAATAAATGTGTGCTTTCCCCCTGCTCCAAAGAAACAGGATCGAATAGCTGTGCTGTCCTCCTACTGCCCTTGAGTTAAAAGCTCCAATAGTTGTGTTCTCCAACTCTGATGTTTTATCACTGTCTCCTTTTATAATCAAGGAGGAACATATACAACCATGCAATATTCCAGCAAAACTCCGACATACAAGGAAGAAAGATTAAAAATATGGAAAAATGTATGGTGCATCCCTCAACAACCCTCATCCAATGGACTGGAATGTTACCACAATGGACAGGAGTTTATTCTTTTATGCTTGGGCTTTTTCTACATCTTAATGATTGCCATTACCATTGCGGATCCGATGTGCACTTTACATTATTCAATACTTTTATTATCCTATCCTGGCTATTCTTGGTATTCCTGGTAAGTTTTACTGTCCATTTATAATTTGCATTAACCATGTGTGACTGTATTACTGTTCTTTGCATTTACTCTACTCTGTAAACTTTCACTCTCCAAACCAGTATAAACAACCGTGAACTTGTTTATTCTTTTTCTCCCTCTTTCGTTCTGGCACTGTGCCTTGTGATTGCCCTACTCAGTTTCAGCTATGAACCAGGATTCATTGTGTCAATGCCCTTGCTATTTAAATATTGAAAGTCTGTCGGTCACTGTCTTCTGTTCTGGATGCAAACTCAATTTCCTTCCTCTGATTCCATCCTATACCTGGCCAATACTTGATGCTGAAACATACGAGGCACAACTATGGTGATCCCTTTGGCCACGAGCTGATTCCTGACACCATACCCGGACCATTTCTACTTTTAATTATTGACACCTGCAGATTATACTTCACTGGCACACCCCATCTGCTATTTAAACCTTGAGCTATGAAATACTGTCTCAAAGAATCCAATGATCCGCTGCTGACATCCCAGCTTCAAACCTACTGAAGTAAATCAGAGTCGATACTCCATGGCTCGTATCTGAATTCATAACAAAATCCCATCGTTCCTGCGTGGATTGATATGTATTGTTGTTGGTCTGATAGTGCATATACTTTAATACTCTAAAGCACATCGTCACCTCTGTCTATGACAGAGGTCTTTAGTCTCTTTATATTGATGATCCAAACACCTGCCAGTTGTTCATATTTAAACTTGCTTCCTCCATGTGTGTTCTCTCTCAAACAACGATTTTCACATCTACTGCTGCCAAGACGCAGACACACACACAAATACACATAATCTCATGCCTTATACTTGTGCAGCGCAAGTACAGTGCCATACATTTGTGGGAACCCACTTACTGTAAATCACTGCATGAGTTCAAAATCTTACCGTTCAAGACATTTCTGTAGTACAAGTATAGTAGAAATATATTGGCAAACGTTTGCAATGCTCCCCATGCTGGGCAGTTAGTCCAGTTTATGGAGTAGTCAGTAGCATGATATTTCCATTCTGCCTGATACCTTGTCCCTTGTCTGGGCTGGTTCTATGAGGCAGGTTCAAACTTTCATGAAATGAACCATTTCAACTGATCTGACAATGTTCTTTTTGCTAAATGTTTTCATTCTTGTGATTGAATCCACCATTGTCTTATTTCTCCAGTTACTCCCACTCCCCTGTCTTCCTTATTCATATTTTGACAACACCCTATCAGTTAATTAATTGTTTGTTGTTTTCTGTATCTTTTCCTGGCTTTGGGTTTTGCTCGTGTATCGAGTGCTGGCACTGTGAAGCTCAGAGACAAAGAAATGGTGTTTGCCTGGCTGTTGCTCACTTGCCCGTTTGTCCCATGCAGTGCTTCCTAGACGGTTGGGGGTGGGTGGGGGTGGGGTCTGTTGTTCAGTTCCCACTGTGTCCTACGTGGTGCTCGATGGGCAGGGGGCTGTGTGTGTTGGACAGTTGTTCACTTCCCGGTGCGTCCCATGTGTTACTCCATGGACAGGGGTGTGTGTCGGTCTGTTGTTCACTTCTCGTTGTGTCCTGTGTGGTGCTCCATGGACAGGGGTGTGTGCTTTGGGCTGTTTTTTTACTTTTGTTATGCCCATGTGGTGCTCCATGTTGGACAGGGGACTCCAGCAGCTTTAAAACATGTCTTTGAAACTTGGTCTGTGCCTGTCCACTGAACGCCTGTGTTTGTCCCTCTCAGCTGCTCGCGCGATCAGAAACGTGTAGAAGCCCCTTGAGTATTATTAGGAGAAAGTGATGATTGCAGATGCTGGAGATCAGAGCTGAAAAGTGTTGCTGGAAATGTTCCTGAAGAAGGGCTTATGCCCCAAACGTCGATTCTCCTGCTCCTTGGATGCTGCCTGACCTGCTGCGCTTTTCCAGCAACACACTTTTCAGCCTTGAGTATTATTGTAAAGGAACAGGTATCTATCTTGTAGCTGAGGGGCTATTGAAAAGTTAGTGGAGGGACTGAGGATGGTTAGCTGGAGCTTGTGCTGTGAGCTGCCTCAGACATTTTGAGGGTCCTGAAGACTTGGTGCCCCAACACTGGATACAGCATGGGGACTGGAGTTAGAGCATCTTGGTCTGTAACATGAAAAACAAATGGAGCAGAGGCCACAAAGAGGGGAAGCTCTGAAAACACGGAATGAGAGACTTTGGGGCAAGGGAGCTGCCATATCTGTCTGTGTCTTAGCCTGGACGCACACACCGTCTCACTCTCCCCCATGCATACACCCATGCACGCTGTCCCTCTTCTCCCCGCACACACACACTCTCCCACTCTCAGATGCATGCAAACCCATATCCTCTTTCTCCCTCACGTACACACACTCTCCCCTCACTCTCTCACATACACACCCACACTCTCTTTCTCTCCCTCACACAGACACTCCACCTTACTCTCAGTTAAAAGGATGTGGAAGCTTTAGAAAGGGTGAAGAGGAGATTTACTAGGATGTTGCCTGGTATGGAGGGAATGTCCTACGAGGCAAGGCTGAGGGACTTGAGGCTGTTTTCGTTGGAGAGAAGGTTGGGAGGTGACTTATTAGAGGGTTAATCAGAGGGTTAGACAGGGTGGACAGGAGACCATTTTTCCAATATGGTGATGGCAAGCTCGAGGGGGCATAGCTTTTCATCAAGGGATGATAGATATAGGACAGATATCAGAGGTAGTTTCATTACTCAGACAGTAGTAAGGCAATGGAACGCTTTGTCTGCAACGGTAGTAGATGCACTGACTTTAAGTATATTTAAGTCGTCATTGGACAAGCACATGGACGCACATGCAGTAGTGTATGTTAGATGGGCTTCAGATTGGTATGTCAAGTCGGCGCAACTTCAAGGGCCGAAGGGCCTGTACTGCGCTGTAATGTTCTATGTTCTATGTAAATTGCGTACTCAGAAGTCATAATAACTGAGTGTGCAGAAGTGATAAGACCCAGTATTGCGTCAGCAAAAGTAATGAGACTCAGCTGTCGGGGGGGGGGGCACAGACAGATGTGGTAAGCCGATTAGATTAGCAGCTGCACAGAGCAATACATCTGTCACATATGAGGTAAAAGGGGAGGTCCAGGTAGGCTCTTAGAAAACTGTATATATGCGCAATAATAATATAGAGAAGTATGCCTACTTGTTAGAAACCCGTCTAGCAAGAATATTTCAATAAAATTCGCTGCTTCAGAATTTGACACGGACTGAAATTTATTGATATGTGAGGTTTGTTTATCATAGCAGAGAGAATACGGTGACCCTTATCCTGACAGAGTGGGGAAGGTTATTGTTGCTTGTCCTGTATTGCTGGACATTTCTTCAGACCGCAGATACTGCACTGAGCTGTGTGGTGAGCTCAGATCATGCTCGTGGGTCTGGTCGTGTGGCCCCCTCTCAGAAGAGAATGGTCCCTCTCTGTAGTAGCACAATCACCAGGACCTCCATGCCCCTGCCGACAAACTGTGGTGTAATTGCCCGTTATCTGCCATGCTCGGGGTAACTTGTACAGGGCAGCTCCAAACTGGGGAAGCTCAGCCCTGTGCACCTTGGCCTTTTTGAAGATGCCTTTTAAAGTGTCAGGGATCACGGAATATCCAGGGACATCTGGGCGATGGTAAATACCTCCAGCCATAATGTGTTGGAGAATCGGACTGGCATTGAATCAGAGGGACACCATGGGGTGGGGTGGGTTGTTAAATGAGGTGTGTTCGATAAGATAGCACCAGGAAACTAGCTCAGCCTCGTGAGGACAATCCCTCTGTCACACTCAATGAAAATGTAACTGAGACAAATTATTGTTAGATTCAGCTCAATGAGTCGAAGATTCTGCTGTCCTCACTCCCAGTTACAAAGCTGCAGAACAAATGCTCATTCAAAACTCTCCATCGTCGGAACTCACACTAATTTCCCATTCACCCATAATTCATCAAAGTACTGAGCCGTGTTGCATGATCAAAGTTTGTGAGAAGATTTGTAGCTCGGGTGCTCGTTGTTGTGGTTCTGTTCGCCGAGCTGGGAATTTGTGTTGCAGACGTTTTGTGCCCTGTCTAGGTGACATCCTCAGTGCTTAGGAGCCTCCTGTGAAGCGCTTCTGTGATGTTTCCTCCGGCATTTATAGTGGATGTCTCTGCCGCTTCTGGTTGTTAGTTCCAGCTGTCCGCTGCAGTGGCCGGTATATTTGGCCCAGGTCGATGTATTTGTTGCATGATACTATCGAAATATCTTCATTTCAGCATTCTGAAACCTGTGAACATATCTTTCCATGACATTTTCTCTCAATCTCTCCCTCAATGTCTCTATGCCAAAACACATGTATTTACAATCATATGGTTCGACTGCATGGAACCAAGCCCCTAAGCCCAGCTGATCCATGCCCATCAAAATGTCAATCCACACTCACCCAATTTCCCTGCTCTAGCTATTTTCCCTCTAATCCTTTCCTATCTGTGTATTTGTCCAAATGTCTTTTCAATGTTGTTATTGTACCTACCCCAATCTCTTCCAATGGCAGCTCAGTCCATAAGTGTACCACAGTCTGAGTAAAAAAGTTGATCCTCAGTTTTATTTTTTATTTTTTACCTCTCCAAACATTAACGGATGTCCTCTAGTCCTTGATTCCCCAACCTTGCAAAAAAATTTGAAGTGTTCACCCCTATGCACGCCTCTAATGATTTGATAAGACCTACACATCTATGAAAACTCCCTCAGTTTCCTACGCTGTAAAGAAAT
The DNA here is from genome assembly GCF_004010195.1 of Chiloscyllium plagiosum. Classification (NCBI taxonomy): domain Eukaryota; kingdom Metazoa; phylum Chordata; class Chondrichthyes; order Orectolobiformes; family Hemiscylliidae; genus Chiloscyllium; species Chiloscyllium plagiosum. The sequence continues at coordinate 71,593,599 of NC_057727.1, read as the reverse complement.
AAGTTCTAACCTGGCTAAACTGTCCAGCCTCTCCCTATAACTCAGATCTTTTAGCCCAGGAAACATCTTTGTAAATTTCTTCTCCATCTTTCTAGTTCAATAATATGCTTTATAGGGCAAGGTGAACAAAACTGAACACAAAACTCCAACTACAGCCTTACCAACATCCTGTACAATTGCAACATAACGTCCCAACCGCTATACTCAATGCCCTGATGAAGGCCAGTGTGCCAACACGACGGCTGGAGGAAGAGCGCCTCATCTTTCGCCTAGGAACCCTCCAACCACAAGGGATGAACTCAGATTTCTCCAGTTTCCTCATTTCCCCTCTCCCCACCTTGTCTCAGTCCAAACCCTCGAACTCAGCACCACCTTCCTAACCTGCAATCTTCTTCCTGACCTCTCCGCC
>NC_057727.1:71527876-71592728 GCF_004010195.1 Chiloscyllium plagiosum | reverse complement strand
CCTGAAGAAGGGCTCATGCCCAAAACGTCGATTCACCTGCTCCTTGGATGCTGCCTGACCTGCTGTGCTTTTCCAGCAACACATTTTCAGCAGTGTGCCAACAGCCTTCTTCACTGTCCTGTGTATCTGTGACTTAAATTTCTGAACCTTCTCAAGTGGTTTACAGAAAAAGATGTGAGGCTTACTGGTCTATATTTCCCAGGCTTTTTTTCTTTGCAGCCCTTCTGGAATAAGGTCATAACATTTGCTACTGTCCAGCGTTCCGGGACCTTGGCCCCTAAATTTGTCCCCTCCCGTCTTGCAGTGCTTTTGGATATATCTGGTCAGGACCAAGAGATTTGTCTGACTTTATGCATTCTAATATGTCCAGCAGCACCTTTACTGTAATATGGATTGTACCAAGATATCACAACTAACCTCTCAAAGATCATAGGTCTTCATGTCTTTCTTCATGGTATACACAGAGGGAAAATTGAGGAACTCACCCATCTCTTGAGATTTTACACATGAATGCTTACTTTGGATTTTAAGGAATCCTATTCTCTCTCTAGTTGCTCTTTTTCTTTACTATACTGGATTTGGATACACCCTAATCTTCTCAGCCAAGGCTATCTCCTATCCCCTTTTCGCCTGCTGATTTCGTTCTTCAGTAAACTCCTGTTTCCCCGTGTACCTCCAAGAATTCCCTTGATCCCAGGTGACTGGACCTGAGCCACGCCTCCCTTTTTCTGGTCAGACCCTCAATATCTCTTGTCATCCAGGTACTCTCTTCCAGCCTCACTTTCCCTTCACCATCACAGGAACATGTAAACCTTGAACTCGAACTATCTCACTTTTAGATTAATTACTTACAGTGTGGAACAAGGCCTTCGGCCCAACGAGTCCATACCGACACAGTGAAGCGCAATCCACCCAGACCTATTCTCCTATACTTACCCCTTCAACTAACACTATGTGCAAAGTAGCGTGGCCAATTCATCTAACCTGCACATTTTTGGATTGTGGGAGGAAACCGCAACACCCGGAGGAAACCCACGCAGTCGTGGGGAGAACGTGCAAACTCCACACAGAGAGTCGCCTGAGGCGCAATTGAACCCGGGACTCTGGCGCTGTGAGGCAGCAGTGCTAACCACTGCTTTAAAGGCCTCCCACTTGCCTAAGATCCTATTACCTGGAAGCAAACTATTCTATTCAACCCCTGCAAGCCCCTGTCTACTTCCAACAAAATACGCCTTGTCCCAATTTAGAACTTGAATTGATGGACCAATTTTGTCCCGACCATAACAATTTTAAAATTAATGCAACTCTCGTCACATTTCCCAAAAAGTTCCCCCACTTTGCTTCCATTACTTATCCTGCCCAAAGTCCCAACACTAGGTCGATTTTCTCCTTTCCCGATTAGGAGTCTCTATATATTGCTTGTGGAAGCTTTCCTGAACACACTTAACAAATTACATTCCATCTAAGTTCTTAACCATCTGGAAAGCCCAGTCCATGTTAGGAAAATTAAAATAACCTATTATGACAACCTTAATGCTCCTGCAAGTCTCCTCAGTCTCTTGGCATACTTGTTCCTCTAATTCCCATTGATGATTTGGAGGCTTATAGTGCAACCACTACAACATTACCATCCCCTTCTTACTTCTTTCCACCATTCACAAAACCTCATCGGATATTATCTCAATTATTTCATCATTAAATACTGGAGTGATACTCGCCTTAATCAGAACAATTGGCATTTAAACTGTTTCCATTTGCATACTTCCCTCACAGTGATTTTAATATCCACGGCATCCCTTGTCAAGGCACAGTGGAGATATGGAGCTGTAAACGGGCGGGAGCTGCACACCCTGTCGTTTACAGCATGGGCTGCAAGTTTCCCTACACTGGGCAGTGATCTCACACAATGTTACCGAAAAATGCAACAACCTGGGGTTATATATGAATGAACCAGTGCGGTCTGCACAACTCCCCCTGCTGGACATTTAGCCCAGGATTATAGATCAAACATTGGTATGGGCTGCACAGAGTTCCACTGCGGAAATTGCCGGGTTGCATGCAGCTGTACGCTAGCCAGTGCTTCTTCCTGAATGTATAAGGGATGGGCTAGTTATGTGAGTTGGATTGCGAATGTGAGAGATCTAAACATCTGGCAATACCTTTATTTTGTGTTTTCATTCTTGTGATTGGGCCTTCAAATCCTGACTCATACGGTTAGACCCATCGCTCTGGATGAGTCACAGTAACTGTTGTCACAGCATCTGGGTCTGCAACATGACCAACAAATGGAGCAGAGGCTGCAGAGAGGATGGTCACCGTAAAATGGAATGAGGAATATCACAATCAGATCAGCCGTGGTCTAAGTAAATAGTGGGGTAGGATTGAATGGACCAATAATGCAACTTATTCATATATTTATGTTTGTTCCAAGCAAACTCCCTTCTCTCCCAGTGTCCCATATAGTGGGTAGTGAGTTATCCCCTCCTGTTCCTGTGTAACAGGATCCTGGGGCCTCACTGGCCTCCAGATTTCCCTGTGTCCCAGTCTCGAGCAGTTGAGTGACTCCCTCCTGTTCCTGTGTCGCAGTCTTGAGCAGCTGAGTGACTGCCTCCAAATGCAAGTTTTGTGAAAATAGATGTCCTCCTCCTGTTCCTGAGTAACAGGTTCCAATATTTCTGAGCTCACCTGCTGCTCCTGCGGAATGGAGTTGAGGGGCGGAATGGCCTCTTCACATTCCTTATAGCTTTACTTTACTAAAAGCCTTTCTCGTGTTTCTGTAAAACACCATCAAAATCTGAATGATGTATTTTTGTATTTTACTCTCAGTAATTGAGCAAACAAGCTGCCTGACAGAATTCCGAAGCTGAATAGCCTCCTCCTGTTCCTGTGTTATACACTCAAGAGGCAATAGAGTCTCAGAGATGGACAGTTCGGAAAAAGGCCCTGAGGTCTGATCATCCATACGGACCAAATATCCTAAATAAATTTTGTCCCCCTTGCCAGTACTTGACCAATCTCCCTCGAAACACTTCCCATGCATGTATCCACCCAAATGTGTTTTTAATGGTGTAATTGTACCTGGCTCCACCAGCTGCTTTGGCTGTTCACTCCATACACACAGCAGTCTCTGTGTGAAAATGCTGTCTCTCATGTCCCTTTTTAAATCTTGCCCCTCTCACCTTAAACCTCTGTCTTCTAATTTTGGACTCACCTATCCTGGGGAAAATACATTGACTGTTTACATTATCTGTGCCCCTCGTGATTTTATAAACCTCTTTAAGGTCACCCCTCAGCCTCAAAACTTGAAATTAGTCCCAGCCTGTTCAAACTCTCCCTTTAAATCTAACCCTCCAACACCTGCAGCATGCTTTTAAATCTCTTCTGCACTTTTTCAAGTTTGGCAACATCTTTCTGACAGCAGGGAGACCAGAATTAAAGGCAGTATTACAAAAGTGGCTAAACCAATGTCCTGTACAGATGCAAAATGGCATGCAAACACTTAGACTCAAAGCACGCACCAATAAAGGGAAGATCACCAAGTGCCTTCTTCACCGCGCTGTCTACCTCTGACGGCACTTTCAAGGAACGGAGAACCTGCAACACAAGGCTAGCTTTGCTGCCTCACAGCGCAGCGATCTGGGTTTAATTCCATCGTTGAATGACTGGCTGTGTGGAGTTTGTACATTCTCTCCGTGACTGCGTGAGTTTCCTCTGGGTGCTATGTTTTCCTCCAACAGTATAAAGATATACAGGTAAGGGTAGATTGTTCATACTAAATTGCGAAAAGTACGCAGTGATATGTAGGGGAGGTGGATTAGCCATGGGAAATGCAGGCTCAAAGGGATCGGTTAGGTGTTTGTCCAGTGGGATACTGTTTAGAGGGTCAGTGTGGCTTCGATGGGCCGAATAGCCTGTTTCCTCACAGTAAGGATTCTATAGTTTCTTTGGAGTTCTCCTTGACTGGCAGCTTCCGACATGACCCTACCTATATGTCTTGCCTCGATTTGTCTTGCCAAAATGCAACACCTCACATTTATCTAAAATAAACTCCATCTGCCACTGCTCGGTCACCTAAGCCAGGTCCCATTATATTCTGAGATATCATTCTTCACTGTCAACTCCACCACCAAATTTGGAATTATCTACAAACTTACTGACCATAAGTGACAAAAGGCAGTGGACCCACTATTGATCTTTGCGTCACGCCATTGGTCACAGGCCTCCAAGTTCAGTGAACTAATGTCCACTGTCACGCCTCTTCTCCAATATGCAAGAAAATTTTGGATCTAAATGGCGATCTCTTCCTGGAACCCAGACAGACTAACCTTGTTAACCAGTCTACCATGTAGAATAGTTTTGTTTTCTTACTGAATTCCATAAAGACAACATCCACTGCCCTGCATTCATCAATCATCTTCATCACTTCCTCAAAGACATTCCACCGAGTCAGTGAGACATGGTCTCCAATGAAAAAAAACCCTCTTTAGTCCTTGTCTTTCCGAATGCATATACATCCTTTCCCTCAAAATCCCCTCCAGCAATTTAGTCACCGTTGACATCAGGCTCACCGATCTATAGTTACCTGTTTTTTTTTCCTTACTTCCTTAAATAATGACACTCTGTTAGCATCCCTCCAGTCTTTTGACACCTCACCTGTGGAATTCAATGATACAAATCTAGCAGCAAAATGCTGAGCAATCTCTTTCTTAGTTTCCCACAAAGCTCCGGGATACGACTGATCAGGTCCCAGGAATTTGTTCACCTTTATGTGTTTTAAAAAGGCCAACACATCCTATTAATATGGACACTTTTCAAGATATCACTATATATTTCTTCATTCTCTCGCTCTTGCCACCTCCTCCACATTAAATACTGAGGAGAAGTACTTGTTTTGTATCAATCCCAGCTCCTGTGGTTCCACACATAGGTAGCCTTACTGATCTTTAAGGTTCCCTATTCTCTCCCTTGTTTATCTTTTGCCATCAAAGGATTTGTAGAATTGATTCAATGCCTCATTAACCCTATTTCTGAAGCCATCTCATGTCTACATTTTTCTGGCCCGATTTCCCCATTGACTATACACTTAGTTGCCCTTATACCCTTCCCGGGATTCACTTGATCTCAGCTCTGTTTACCTGTCATATGCCTCCTTCCTTACCTTGACCAGAGCATCAATATATCTAGCCATCCAGCACTCCCTGCACCCACCAGCCTTACCCCTCTCACTAATAGAAGCACGTTGGCACTGGACTCTATGAAAGCAAGTTTTGATGGTCTTGCATTTTTCAACCTCCCTTTACCTGCGAATAGGGTATTCCAATCAGCCTTTCATAGAGCTCGCCTAACGCTTTCAAAATTGGCCTTGTTCAAAGTTAGAACTTTAATGTTTACATCAGGTCTTTCCTATTCCAAAACTAATTTAAAACTAATATTTATGCGTAACAGACTTGAAAGTTAAATAAACACTTCCTGCCCCTCTGTGACAGGCTCGAAAAGCTGAATGAATTCCTCCTGTCCCTCTGTAATAGACTGGAAATACTGAATGGCCTGCTCCTGTCCTTGTGTAACAGACTCGAGACATTAAATGACACAGCAACCCGTGGATTACGAGCAGCCGGTAAACTGTATCTGATGGAGGTCCATCCCTTCTCAGTTACACAAATGCAAACAGCACAATGTACTTCAGGTGCCCTCTCAGTAACACCTCATACAGCTGCAGCGACACATCTATTTGTTTTTAATGAGTCTGTTTGCAAAATGTGCCAATATTCCAGCTTTCCACCTTTCAAGTAGCAACAGGCTAATATGGGCTGAATGGCATTCTCTTAGCTCTCTGTAAGAGGCCCATAGGGACAGAATTGCTTCGGCCTGTTGCTGAGCAGTAGTCTCAATGCTCCGTCTCAAGGTTATGAAATGATTTGATAACAGGGCACTTAAACCAGGAGTAGCCTCACATTGGTCAATAAGTACCATACTTTGGGTTACGTTATCCAGAAACTTGCCCACCTGACTTTTGTTCTATGCAGCCGATCTGTTATTTTATAACTGCCTCCTTTCATAAACAGAGTGGAATATATATAGACCCCAGCAGTATTCTGTTAATAATCTCATATACAATGAAAAAAGAAAGATTAAAAAGATTGAAAGATTAATGGTCCATCCCTCAGCAATGGTCATCCATTCCACACAAACCCAGTAAATGTTCCTATTTAAAGTGATATGAAAAGTGATGTGTGGAACTGGTTAACTGAGCCTGTTTGTTCAGTGACTGTGATTAATGCCAGTCTCCATGGATTCTAATTATCCCAGTGGAGGGTTTCCATCTTTCAATGATAAATGGGCGCCGTTCAATTCGTTATTCCATAACATGAGCGGGAGCATCACCGACAACATTAACAGGGATCAGCAGATCCAGAGAGAGGTGAAGGAGAGATCAGAATCTGAGAACATTAGAGTGGAATGTTCCAACAATGGATCAGAATCTAGGAACATTAAACTGGAATATTCCAACAATAGATAGGAGTTTATCCGATTATGTTTGGTATCTTTCTGCATTTTATTGGTGGTCATTATCATCGTGGATCTATTACGCTGTTCTCATTATTCAATATTTTTATTATCCTTTCCTGGCTATCGTTGGTGTTCCTGGTAAGTGTCACTGTCCAGATTTTGTTTTCTATAAACCAGTTATTACTTTGTTACGGTTCTTTCGTATAGTCTACACTTCTTGCCACTATTATTGTTCCTGTTGAAACTCTCCATCCAGATATTCAATCTACAGACCACTACTAACTACATCAATGGACGTGTTCAATTACTGTCTCCTTCTCTGCTCTAACATTGTTACTCACGGGTCTCTATGTTGATCTACTCAATTTCAGCGGAGAACTACAATTGTTGTATCATTGACTTTGTTATTTCAATATTAAGATCATGGAGGTCACTCTCTACTGTTCTGGTTACAAACTCCACTTCCTTCCACTCTATCCATCCCCTCCCTGGCCAATGTCTGCGGCTGAAGCAGACGAGTCTCAAATGTGGGTGATCCCTTTGCCCATGAGCTGATTCCTAACACCATGCCCTGAACATTTCTAACTCGAAATACTCACCACTCCAGAATATATCTCACTGGCTTATTCCATTTGCTGTTTGAAACTTGAGCTATGAAGGAAAGCCTTAATGTAGCCAATAATCTGCTGCAATGCTCCCGGCTTCAAACCTGCCGAAGCAAATCTGATTCGAACTCACACCAAACTCCCATCCATCTGTCATTCATGTGTATGCCGATGTATATTGCTATTGTGTCTGGCAATGCCTTTATTTTGACATTCTCAAACAGTTCCATGAAACTTCTCTCGTTCCCTCTCTGTTGATTAACAAAATGCCTGTCAGTTGTTCGTATTTAGAATAATTTCCTCCATGTGCGTTCCTTCTCAAACAATGAGTTTCACATTCAACCACGCCAATCGCGCATACACACGGACTCTCTCTCCATCTCTGATGAACACACACACACGCAGCAAATCTTCCCATTGTAGACAGTAATCTGACGCGAGTATAGTTAGCATATGATGGTAAAGTTGGCAATACTCTTTGCTTGGGCAGATAGTGCAGTTTACTGAGCAACACACGAGCGTGATCTGCACAGCTCTCCATGCTGGGCTGTCATCTTGTCCCAGTTTATGTTGTTTGTGGTGTTCTGTGAAGCTGATTGAGAATTTGATGTACGAAACCATTTCAGCTGATCTGACAATGCCTTTATTCAATGTTCTCATTTTGTAAGTTTACTCTCGAAGATTTCACTTCTCCAGTTAGTCCCACGGCCCTTTCTTTTTCCACATATTTATACAACATCTTTTCAGTTAATTAACTGTCTGTTTCTGTCTTTAATGTGAATCTCTCTGTCCCTCTGTATCTTTCCCTGGCCTTGGGTTTTGGTTCCCTAGTGTATCGAGTGCTGGACTTGTGCAGCTCAGAAACAATGAAATGGTGTTTGTCAGGCTGTTGTTCTCTTCCCGGTGTATCTCATGTGATGGCCCATGGACAGGCGTGTTTCAGAAGTTATGATAAACATTCTTGTAACTTGGTCTGTACCTGTGTTTGTCCCTCTCGGGTGACCTTGCGATCAGTAACACGAGGAAGCCCCTTAAGTAAAGGAAGAGACATCTAAATTGTGTGACAATGCTGTCACCTTTTTTTAAAAAAGATTATTCTCTCTTTTTTCAAAAATAAGAGATCTTAAAGGCCAAACTGCCTTCTGAAAAAGGCTTAAGTAAATAACTTAGAGAAGCTTTTAGAGTTTTTAATAAATAGTAGTAACAATGGCCAAGTAACTTATCCCCACCTGCTACTGTCTCTGAAACCTCACTTGATGCTGTTTCCTCCTGGATTGGAGAACTGTTTGCAAGAATATATGTTGAATGTTCCTTTAGGCCAAGGAGTGTGTTTATATGGAATATTAGTATATTGTAACAGTTCCTTTGTAGAAGGTACTGTATCCATTATTCGGTTAAGGTTTCCAATAGTTAAATTATTCTAAATTCCTCTTCATTTTGTATGGATTTTCATTAGAGTGTTTAAGTATATTGAGTTTTAATTAATGGCGAGTGGTTTGACTCGTAGCATCACATCTGGAACACCCACTTCACATCTACCTTTAAAATAAGGAAAGTTTGGCATCCAAGCTACCTTCTTAAAATAGTTTGAGGCAGTCTAGTTTGTCTGTAGCAGGAAATGTGTTGCTGGAAAAGCGCAGCAGGTCAGGCAGCATCCAGGGAACAGGAGAATCGACGTTTCGGGCATAAGCCCTTCTTCAGGAATGTAGCAAACTAGGGACTCTTGCCTGGTTCTAATTCGATAATACCAAATTGGGTTTAGAATTACAATCCCTACAGTGTCATTCGAACCAACAATTCCACACCGATCCTCCGAGGAGTAACCTACTCAGCCCCATTCCTCTACTCTATTATTACACATTTACCCAGACAAAGGCTCCTAACCCACACATCCCTGAAAACTACAAACAAATTAGCATGACCAATTCACCTGACATGCACATCTTTGGATTGTGGGAGGAAACCAGAGAATCCAGACTCTCCACCCTCTCTTGATAATTTAATCTCTTCCTTATCACAGAGACATCACCAAACTCAGTATCAGTACATCTGTTCCATCCTCCTGGTCATTAATATAGATTGTAAATAGTTGTGGACCCAGCGGTGGTCGCTATATGACTCAATAGTTTACATCCTATCCCAATAATTAAGACTGACTTATCCGGAGTGGCTGCTTCCTTTTTGATACCTAGTCCTCCCCCATTCCTGTGTAACAAAGTCGAAGGGCTGAATAAGAACGAGGAGCATTAGTAGGCTATTCAGCCCCTGGAGCCTGCTCCGCCATTGAATATAATCATGGCTGATGTCATCTCTGCTTCACCATTGAATATAATCATGGCTGATGTCATCTCTGCTCCGGCATTGAATGCAATCATGGCTGATGTCGTCTCTGCTCCGCCATTGAATACAATCATGGCTGATGTCATCTCTGCTCCGCCATTGAATACAATCATGGCTGATGTCATCGCAGCATCTATTCCATTTTCCTGCCATCTCTCCATCCTAAAACTCTAGTCTCTTGTTGTAGATTGCGCCACATGAAAGAATATCCACTCCACATATTCACTTTCAATTACATTAACATTTTACAGACATCAATGAGATCTCCTTTCATTCATGTAAACTTGAGAATATAGGCCTGAACTGCTCAATTTCTCTTCATTAGTCAGACGTTTCATCTCTGGAATCAATTTAATGAACCTCTTCTGAATTGCCTCCAATGCAAATGCATCCTTCCACAAGTCATGGCACCCAAACTGTACTCCAGTTGCAGCCTCGCAAATGCCTTGCGTAACTACAGCAACAAAACCTATCTTTCTACTCTGTCATTTTCCAAATAAACACTAAAATTATGCTTGCATTTCTCACTACTTGCAGTACCCGCATGCAGGATTTCTGTAAGGTTTGTGAAAGTTTTCTGTGATATGCAAGCGGACACCCATATCCCTCTGCTCCTAAGCATTTTGAAGTTTCTCTCCAATAAGGTAATGATGTGCCTTTCTATTACGCTGACCAACTTGAATAACCCCATATTTATCCAATTTAATTTTCATTGCCACATTTTGGCCCATTCGCCCAACCTATCCATATTTATTTTTATATCTCTTCATCTTCATTCTGAAGTAATTTCTCACCAATGTTAGTTTCCTCTGAAAATAATATTTTCTGTCCCGTCAACCGATTAATAATATCGAACGCAAATAGTTGAGGCATGTGTACTTAAAACATGGCACCCCACAAGTTGCATTTGCTAAAATAAAATGACACATTTATTCCATCTGACTGCATTTTGTTGGTTAACCAATCCTCCATCCAAGCTAATAAATTACTCCAAAACCCATGCTGTCTGAACTTATCACTTACTCTTTGGAGAAGCGACATATACGCTGCCTTCAGGAAGACCAGATATATTCCATCTCCCGGAATCCTACTATCCACCTTGCTTATCACATCCTTAAGTATCTCAAGCAAACAATTCATACTCGGTTTATCCTTCGTAAAACCGTGTTGACTCTGATAGATTGTGGTTTACCTTTGCAAATGTCCTCAACAACAAATTCTAATAATTAATCTTAAATTGCAATAGTTTTCTCGTTACGTTTTACTCCCTAATGTATATAGTTATTATAAGTTCTTCCCTTTCGAAAACCTTTACGTTTTATTTGAATTCCTGTTTAATGGGCACACGTTTTTAAGAGATCTTCTCCAATTGCTGTGTAGGAGGCAGATGTGGCTGAATGGATTCATCATCCTGCTGGTGTACAAAATCGATGAGCTGACGTCTTTGTGGTTTTCTGATATTCTCATCTCTATGGCCAAAATGACCTCCTCCTGTTGATGTGTTAGAGGGTTGGGGGATTATGGAATCTTCCAGTTGTGATGTAACATTTTGAGGTGATGATGGGTCTTCTGATTTTCTTCCATAACAGGCTGGAGATACTGAATGGTCTCCTCATGCATCCCTGAGATGGAACTAAGGGTGTGATTGGTCTTCTCCTGTTCCCATACAACAGACACGTGTCGGAATTACATCCAACCTTCTCATGTAAATTAGTCTCTGATAGTTTGTATCCTTATCCAATTCCCCTACAAAGGATCGGGGGGCTGAATGGCCACCTGTTATCCCAGTGCGTGACCTCTTCCAATTCCTGTGTAACAAACTTGAGGAGGCTGAATGGACTGATCCTGTTGCTGTGTAACAGGATACTGGTGCAGTATGGCCTACTCTGGGTCCAGTGCTTTGATTCGAGGGGCTGATTGGCGTTCTCCTGTAACCTTAGATCAGGCTCCAGGGGCTGAATAACCTCGTCCTGTTCTGTTGTAAATGGGCCAAAGTCGTGAATACCCTTCCGTTGTTCCTGTGTAACAAGCTGGAGAAGTGGAATGGATTCCTCCATTTATTGTGTAATTGGCTTGTATTGCTGACTCCTTCCAGTGTTCGATGTAAAAATACGATCATCTTTCATTCTTCTAAACTCAACCTGATCATCCTTTCCTTATCGGCTAACACCTTCATTACAGGAATAAATTGAGGGAACAATCTCAGAACTGCTTCCAATGTAACAATATCCTTTCCTCAGTGAGGAGATTAACTCTGTACACACTGCTCCAGAAGTGATCTCACTAAGATCCTGCATAGCAGCAGCAACACTGTACCAGCCTGCTGTAAGGTTCCCATCCAGGTTAAAGCAGTCTCAGCTGGCTGGGGGAATACACAGCATTGTTGCAAGATCATTGCCCTTCTCTACTCCACAGCATAACAGAAGATCTCAAGAAGAGCATAAATGATATAGCGAGATGAACTCTAACATTAATTCACCCAGAGCCCACGTCGCTCAGTTTCTACAGAATCTAATAAGGTGGAGCTCAGAAACAGCAAGGAGGAGCAAACATTGATGGGAGTTATAATCAAAGTGAAAGCTGCAATACAAATGCTGGGCATGTTATAAAACAAAAAATTGGATATACACGTTTGTGAGTACTGCAGTAATAATGTACATCTAAACACATCTAAACTGTGTTAACCCAACTGAATGCTATTGCTGGGAAAAATAGATTTCATGAGCATGTGTAAGATGGCTTGCATTAACATTATTTCGTGCACCGAGCAAGAGATCAGGTTATTTAGGAATTGGTGTTGAGTGATCAGAAGAGCAAATTGAAAACTTTGCTGTAAATGACCTCTTGGGAACAGTGACCACAATGCATTGGTTTTCTTTTATGCTGTTTGGGTACATGACAATGTTTGTTTTATATGAAGTAACCGTTATAAATCTGAGTCATGCAAGCCATGAAGGTGTGAGGAGAAAGTGGGGACTGCAGATGCTGGAGATCAGAGTCGAAGAGTGTGGTGCTGGGAAAGCACAGTCAGGCAACATACTAGGAGCAGAAGAATCGACGTTACGTTCATAATCTCTTCATCAGGAATAAGGCTTGTTGGCCAAGGGGGCTGAGAGATAAATGAGAAGGGAGTGTGGCAGGGGGTTGGTAGCTGTAGGTGGGGTTGAAAGTGATAGGTGATGAACGGAAACAGAACGCCTCATCTCCTGCATCCATTACACCCAATGTGGTCTTCTCTACTTTGGCGAGACAGGACGCCAACTTATGGATCATTTCAGAGAGCATCGCTGAGACAGTGACATTGACCAACTCCACCATCTTGCGGCTGAACACTTTAACTCCCCTTCCCACTCTGCCAAGGACATGGGGGTTCTGGGCCTGCTCCATCGCCACTCCCTCATCACCAGAAGCCTGGAGGAAGAAAACCTCTTCTTCTGCCTTGGGATCCTCCAACCACAGGGGTCAATGTGGATTTCACCAGTTTCCCCCTTCCCAAACCCCGCCTTGTCCCAATCCAACCTTCCAACTCAGCACTGCCCTTTTGAACGTTTCTATGTGTCCACCTTGCATCCCAGCAGCCCCACCTTCATCTACCTGTCTACCAAAGGAGGAAGCTTAGAAAAATGCTAAGTATTGTAGTAAGACAGTGGATTCAGAGAAATGTAAGGCCCACCAAAGGATGGCCACGAAAATGGGAAGAAAATCAAAAAAAGTAAAGCATGCAAACAAAAGAAAATCATTAAGACTGCTAAAAAGCTTCTATCAATGTATGAAACAAAAACAAAAACAAGGTCAACTGTGGACCAGTGGGTGTGCAGACAGGCTAATTTATTGTAGAGAACAGAGAAATCACAGGGAAAAGAAAGAGTTATTGTTTGTGTCCATCTTCATGGAAGAATATCCAGAAATTCTCCCAGAAATACCAAGTGACCATGGGACTTGTGTAAGTAAAGTCTAAGATCATTCTTATCAGTGATGAGGTCGTCTTTGAAAAGATAGCTGGATTGTGTATTGATAAATCTGAGAGGCCAGATGTCGTTCATACAAGAATTTCAGATGAAGCAGCAATAGACATATTGATTGCATTGCGGACTTTCATGTAATTTTCCTTTGCATTACTGAAAGGCATTTAACCAATCTGAATAAGGTAATGGTTATAAATATTATCCGACATTTTAAGAAAGGATGAAAATGGAGAGTGGTGAACTACAGACCGGTTAACTTGTCATCCACGGTCGGGTATCTGTTGGATTCAATTACAAACACCGTGCTGCTAGGTATAGAGAAGGTAATCGCAAAACTGGGGAGTATGATAACGCATTGATGAAAGAAAAACCATAAGTGGCAAACATTTTTTGGTGTGGTTTGAAGATGATTCTTGTGGACATAGGCAATGAAGAACCAATGGATAACGTATAGTTGGATATTCAGGAACAATTTTTAAAGAACTCACACTATAAGCTCATAAGATAAATTAAAGCACACGGTATTGGGAAAAATATATGCAAATGGCCCAGTAAAAGTTAGGTTTACATTCATGTGAATGTAATTGCAATGCAGAAGATGTCGTGCACCAGTTGCATAGAGTGTTGGTGAGACTAAACTTAAACTATTGTGTACCGTTTGGAGTCCCAGTCTAAGATAGAATATTCTGACTGCAGAGGAACCGCAAAAAGTATTATCCAGATTAGTCCCTAAGATGGCAAGATTGTCTGATGGGGAAATTCAGCCTGCGATCTTGAGTTTCAAAGGGTGATTGTTGTGAAACTTGGAAACATCGAGGGGACTGAATAACAGAGGGACATGGAGAAGTGCAAACAGGCGAGATTAGCGAGAATCCCACGATATTCTACACGTACAAGTGGAACAGAATAATTAGTGTGAACAAGTAGTGTCCATTAGAAACCAAAGGGTACAATTTGTGTGTGAAGCTGGTGAGCATTGATAGATGTTACATGAGACCTTCACATCTGTTTTACTTGGGGGAAGGAGGAGGCAAGTACAGAATTCCAGAAGATGAACAGGAAAGTTTTGAACTGATTGACATAAAATATGAGCATGGATTTGAGGCTTTGTCCGGTATAAAATTGGACCAATCCCCAGGTCTGGATGAGTTGTATCACAAGCTGCTGTCGGGGTCAAGGGAGAGAAGACCCTGACTGAAAGAAAAATAAAATCTGACCATAGGGGAGGTGCCAGAGGACTGGAGAATAGCTAATATGATTCCACTACGCAGTAAGAGAGGGAGAAATAGACCAGGGCACTATAGACGAGTGAGTATTAGATCACTGTTATGGAAACTACTGGAGAAAATAGGAAAGGAGAAAATTGATCTCCAATCAGACTGGCAAGGTTTGATCAGGGATAATCATCATGACTTTATCAGAGGGAAGTCACATCTAATGAATTTCATGAATTAGTTTGAGGACGTCGCTTATTTAGTTTTGCAGCAAGGCTTTTGACAAAGCTTCACCTGGGAAACTGAAACATAAATTAAAATCTCACAGTGTCAAGGGTAACTTGACAAGTTACAACGAAAGTTGTCTTAATAGCAGTAAACAGGGTGGTGGGAGAAGGCTGTTTGTGTGACGGGAGACCAGTGTCCCCTGGTGTACCACAAAGATCAGCGTTGTGTCCCTTATTGTTTGCGTTATTCATAAATGGTGTACATGTGAATCTGGAGCGGGGAGGGTAGAGGACGTGGGAGTTAGGATAAGCAAGTTTGCGTTTGATACATCGATTGGCCGGGTGGTTGGCAGTGAGGAGGAAGGCCTTTTGTTACAGGAAGATACCGATGGAATGGTCAGATGGGTGGATCAATGGCAGATGGAATGTAAAGCTGAGAAAAATTTGAGGTGATGCACTTCGGAAGAAGGGACCAGACAGCGGAGTACTCAATGAATGGCAGCACACTAGGAAGCTCAGAGGATGCTTCTCCACATATCCCTGAATGGAACTTGACAGGGTAAATGACTAGTTAAGAATTGGACCTTGGGTGTAGTGTTTATTAATCGGGGCGTAGATTACAAGAGCTATACAGGGCTTTGGTTAGGCCAAGATGGAGTACTGTGTGCAATTCTGGGAACCACAATACAGGAAGGATGTGATTGTACTGGATGGTGTGCAGAGGAGATTCACCAGGTTTTTCCCTGGGATGGAGCATATCAGCTATGCAGAGAGGCTGGATAAGCTCGGGTTGTTTACTTTGGAGCAGAGAAGGCTGAGGGGGAATGTAATTCAGAAGGATCAAATTATGAGGGGCATGAACAGGGTAGATAGACAGAAGCTGTTCCTTTTAATCAGAGGGTCAAGAACATGGGAGCACACTTTTAAAATGAAGGGTTTGAGGCATAGAGAGGATTTTTTTTCACACAGCGGGTGTTGGGGTCTGGAATGTATTTCCTGAGAGGGGAGTTATCATGGGTAACCCCACAACCATTAAAACGTGCTTGGACGAGCCAGCTATGGGCCTGGTGTAGGAAAGTGGGACTAATATAGATCGTGCTGTATTTCTGTTGGCACAGCGTCGATATTCCTGTGAATGTATGGTGTGGAACGTCACTTATTGAGCAGCTCAAGGCAGGAATTGATCGGTTTCTTAAGTGTATATTCACAAGGGTTATAAGTGGGAACTGTAATAGCTTGTTAAATCATGTCAATGTGAGAAGTATGAGAAGCATTACTGATTGAGCTGGTCGGGCCCTAAAGCATATAAAGACTAGGCTGGGTCTACGGCAGGTCATGAAGGAACCAACAAGGGGAAAATTCATACTTGACCACTTCCTTACTAATCTGCCAGGTGCAGAAGTATCTGCCCATAACAGTATCGGTAAGAGTAACGACTGCACAGTCATTATGGAGACTAAGTCCCACCTTCACATTGAGAATAGCCTCCATCATTTTGAGTGGTACTATTACTGTGCTAAATAAGACCAACTTCAAATACATCTAGCAGCTCACGTTTGGGTTTCCATAAGGTGCTGTGGGTCAGCCATAGCATCAGAATTGTACTCCAGCGCATAGTCATGGCCTGGCATATCCCCCTCAAAACAATTACCATCAAGCCAGAGGATCTATCTTGGATCAATGGAGTGTGCAGGATGGCAGGAGCAGCACCAGGCATACCTGACAATGAGGTGTCAGCCTGGTTAAGACACCAAACACGACAACGTGTGTGCCAAACAGCATAAGCAGTAAGGGATAGACAGAACATAGTGATCCCACAAGCAACGGTTCTGATATAAGCTCTGCAATCCTTCCACTTCTAGTCGAGAATAGTTATTGACAATTAAACAAGTCATTGGAGGAGGAGATTCCACAAATATCCCCATCCTGAATAATGGAATAGCACTTCAGTGCAAAAGTTAAGGTTGATGCATTCTTCAGTCAAAAGGTCAGTCAAAAGTGCTGAGCGGATGATCTCTCTCAGCCTTCTCTCGTGGTCCTCAACAATTCAGTTACCAGTCATCAGCCAATTCGATTCAGTCCACGCGATATCCAGAAACAGTTGGAGACACTGGATACTCCAAAGGGTACATTCCCTGACATTCTCTGGCAATTGTACTGAAAACTTGTACTGTAGAACTTGTCACTGACCAAGCTAAACTGTTCCAGTATCGTTGCAACAACATTTTCCCGATAACATGGAAAATTATACAAGTATCCTCTATACATAAAAAGCAGAACAAATCCAATCTTACCAATTACCCCCCCCTAACCCATTAGTCTACTTTCGATCATCAGTAAAGTGATGGAAGGTGTCAGTGCTTTCAAGCAGCACTTGCTCAGCAATAACCTCATCAATGCCACCCAGTTTGGGCTTCAGCAGGACCACTCAACTCCTGATAGATGAGATGACTTAACCAACAAGTCCACACCGACCCGCCGAAGCGCAACCCCCCCATACTCCTACATTTACCCCTTACCTAACACTACGAGGAATTTAGCATGGCCAATTCAACGGACCTGCAGATCTTTGGACTGTGGGAGGAAACCGGAGCAAACCCATACAGACACGGGAAGAATGTGCAAACTCCACACAGTCAGTCGCCTGAAGTGGGAATTGAACTCGGGTCTCTGGCACTGTGAGGCAGCAGTGCTAACCACTGTGCCACCGTGCCGCCCAAGTGCTGATCTTATTACCTTTCTTCAAACATGGACAAAAGAGCTGAATTCCAGTGGTGGGGTGAGAGTGACAACCCTTTAAAACAAAACTGGCTTTGACTAAGTGTGGCATCAAGGGGTGTAAACAAAACTGGAATCAATGCGTATCAGGTGCAGTTTCCCCGCTGGTTAGAATCATACCTGACATGTAGGAAGATGGTCATGGTTGATAAAGGTAAGTCAACTCAGCTCCATTACAAGTCTGTAGGAGTCCCTCGGGCAGTGGCCTCGGCCCAAACATCTTCAGGGATGCTTCATTAATGACCCTCCCTCTCCTAAAAGGTCAGAAGTGGGAATGTCCGCCAATAATTGCACAATGTTCAGCAACATTTGTGGCTCCTAAGATACTGAAGCAGTCCATGTCCAAATGCGAAAAGATGGGAAAGTATCCAGGCTGACAAGTGGCAAATAATATTCAGGCCACACAAATGCCAGACCCTGACCGTCACCACAAAAATACAATCTAAACACGGCCCCTTGGCATTCGAAAGCGTTATCATCACTGAATCCACCGTGGACTGTAGTGGTTCAACAAGGCAGCTCACCACCACCTTTTCAAGGGCAAGTAGGACAGGCAATAAATGCTGACCTAGCCAATCACACCTTGATTCACGAAATAAATATTCTTTTTTTTTTAATTAACGGAGGAAGTTTGCTGAGATATCACAGGGATCGTTGCTCAGGCCCCAGCTGTTCACAATACCCAGTAAACATTTGGCTGTGTGAATCAAATACAATATATCCCAATCTGCTGATAGAACTAAAGGATGTTGGATTGTGAGTGGGTGAGGAAGTTGTAAAAAAGCTTCAAGGTGACTAAGACAAGTGGAGTGAATGAGCAAATACGTGGCAGTTGGAGAGCAAGGTGGGTAGAGGTGTCGGTGTACCCTTTGGTGGGAACGAGAGATTGGGAGCCTATCGTTTGAAAAGGGATTGTTTGAAACATGTTGATCTGCAAAGGGACGAATGCTCCTTTTTGTTGTTTCCTTCTGCGCAGCCTTTCGGTCACTGCAGCGCGGTGAGTTCTGAACTTAGAAGTCAATACTTCGAATGGCATTGGCACGCTGCCCAGTATACTTAGACCCACCATTTGGGGAGCTGTAACATTGCAAAGGATCTGGATCTCTCTGTGCACCAGTCACTGAAAGCAATATTGCAGGAACAGAAAACAGTTAGGAAGGTAAACGGGGTGTTGACCTTCACTTCCGGGGGATTCAAGTCCAGAAATAAGGGCGCCTTACTGCAGCTGGACAGGGCCTTGGTGAGACCCCATCTCCAACATTGTGCAGTATTTAATGCAGTTTTCGTCTCCGTACCTAATAAAGGGCAAACCTGACATTGAGGGAGAGCAGTGACTGATCTCTGGGATGACAGGCCTGTTGTTGGAGCAGAGTTTGGGGCGATTGGGCCTGTATTCCATGGAGTTTAGGAAAATGATTGGAGATCTCAGTGAGATATATAAAACTCTGACAGGGTGAGACAGATTGGAAGCAGGGATGATAATGCACCAGGCTGTGGTGTCTAAAACAAGGGGCCACAGCATTAGGTACAGACAGACCATTCTACATTGAGATGAGAATAAATGTCTGCACCCAGAGACTGTTGAACCTGGCGAATGCACTCGAACCTGGAAGACAAGACACTGAATATAAATAAGGATTTAGAGACAGTAAAGGGATGGTGGGAGATCAGGCGTTCGGTGTGGAAATAAAGGGCCAGCCATCATTATATTGAATTGGTTAGCAAACTCGATGGACCAAAGGGACGACTGCACTTCCTATTTTATAGCCTCCCAAGGTTAATCACATTAACGGATATATTCATTGTGTGGGATAAATGCATTGTGGAGATGTTTGAAAATGAACAACAATGAGGAAGGCTCAATGTGTCTTTTCCCGATGTTTCTGTGCAGTCTGTGGGAAAGCTCTGTAAATGTTGTCACAAGCTCTCAGATGTTAGGAAGGAGGTCTCTGCAGGGTCAACAGGACTGTGTTTCCTGTTCCCTTTTCCGATACCGGCTGGGGCTGGGTGTTCTGTCCAGATTTATCCTTTAAGACGTCGGAGCAGTTTGATACAATTGAGTATCTTGCTTGGCCTTTTCAGAGACCATTGAAGAGTTTATCACATGTCTGTGTGTCTGGGGTCACTTTGAGGCCAAACCATGAAAGCACGGGAGATTCACTTCCTGAAAGTACATTGAGGAAGCAAATTGGCGCTTACAATCGACATTGATTTCAAGGTCACTGTTATGACATCAGATTTTGCATCTTAATATTTTATCAACTGTTTTTAACTTCCACCAGCTGCTAGAGTATTATCCTCGTTTGGATTAGTAAATTTCCACAACAGCACTATCAGCACACTGAGCAGGTTTTTTCTGTGCTGCTTGACAGCTCAATCAATAAGAACTCCCACCAATATGGCTGCCATGATTGGACTGAAGGCGTGGTAATTGATCAGATTGTAATTATTCTCCTCTTAGGGGACTGGACATAGCTGAGTAATTACCCACATTGCTCGGGAGATGTCAGTTGGAGCTGGAATGAAACAACTTCCCCAGTGATACGGCTTGTTGTGTGGCACAGGTCTTCAGTCCTATTGCAGGAATGATGTCAGGGCCCTTTGCCTTTGTCCTATCTATTGTGTTCAGCTGGTTCTTCATGTCACTGGTGGCAAATCGAATTGGTTGAAGACTGGCATCTGTGACTCTGTGGGCATCATGACGAGAGCGAGTTAGATCATCAACTCCACACCTCTGGCTGAGAATGGTGCAGATACGACATCCTTGTGTTTTGCACTTGTGTCCAGGACAGTTCTGTTATGTAGTATGGGGGTATTTATGAAATCATGTCCTCCAGCATTTGTTTAATTGTCCATCACCATTTATGACTGAATGTTGCAGGACTGCAGAGCTTCAATCATATCTGTTGGTCAAGTTGTGGCAGCTTTAATGTGTTCGCATCAGGTTTAAGTTCACATGGTTCTGACCCTGACATGTTCACCTGCAGTCATTACTGAGCCATAGATCGTGTTGATGGTAATGGCAGACTGAGGAGATTATCCCTGGGCAAACATGTTACAGGTTGTGGTTAATGCTGTTCTGCTTCTCCTGCTGCTGTGATCTACAGCACTACATGAATACGCAGTTTTGAGCTGCAATATCTGCAATGCAATTCTGCTGCCTGTCCCCTAGTTCACATTGAGACCCTTTCACCCATCAGCCCTGCTCTCAGTGACCTACTCTGGTTTCTGATGTGGCAACACTTCAATTTTCATATTCTCATTCTGCTGAGGGTCTCTCCCCGGGTCATGTTTCCAATCTGACACATTCTGCAAAACCAATTAACTGATTTTAATTCAATTGTTTAATTAATCTGAATCTTATTTTTCTTGGCGTAATACCATCTTCTGTGTTTAAAATTAATGTCTTTCCCTCTGTTTCTCTCCCTGACCATGATTAAGAGTTCTGTAGTATCAGTGATGCCAGTCTGATGTAGTTTCAGAGCCAATGAACTCTCTGGATTCCCAATCATCTTTACCACACTGCATGGTTCTTCTTTTGCTTTGATGCCTTATCACTCATGGCTGCCTTGTCCTCTTCTGAGCATGTTTCATTTCCTTTGGGATGATTTCTGATATCCTCCGAATTTTCCACAGAAATTCCTGTCATTGCTGCTCCATGGTCTTCCCTGCTCGGTTCCCCTTCCAATTAACTCTGGTCAGCTCCTCCCACATGTCTTTGTACTTATGTTACTCACTTATAATCACATTACATCGTGAAGAGAGCAATAGATAGAAACCAAAAGAAGGAGTTTTGAGAGAAGGGACGCGAAGAATAATAATTTCTTAACGAGATACAAAGGGAGGACGAGAGAGAGGATATAGATGAGGAAATGTAAAAAAATGAGAAAACTAGATTATTGAAAGAAGTAGATGTATATCCCTCAATGTTTTGGCAATGCCTGTGTACTGTGGTCCTTTCTACAGTTCACGTACAACAGAGTAATATTTTCAAATACTGGGTCTGATGCCAGAATTTGTATCTCTAATACTATGACACACACTAACTTTGGAAATAATCCAGCAGGAGAAAGTGAGGACTGCAGATGCTGGAGATAAAAGCTGAAAATGTGTTGCTGGAAAAGCGCAGCAGGCCAGGCAGCATTCAAGGAGCATGAGAATCGACGTTTCGGGCATGAGCCCTTCTTCAGGATTCGGATGCTGCCTGACCTGCCGCGCTTTTCCAGCAACACATATTCAGCAGAAAATTCAGCAGGCCAATATATTGAATTCCCGGTAGAAAGGGGATTAACTGAAATAAGTTAGGATACTAGAAGCAAAAGTTTATAACACACATCCTGATAAGAATGAGAGATTAGAGTAGAGAATTCCAGAAAAGGGGGAACATTGAGAGAAGGTGAAAATATCACTTTAGATGAGGATCAAATAATATTCTAATGTTTTATAAATTTTATATATCAAGTGCATCATTTTTAGTTAACTGTGTCTCCGTTGTTCAGTTAGAATGTGTTGTGCACATCAGAAAAAACTTACTTATCTACACACACACATTGATTAAACAGTGTATATAACATCATTTTTTCTGCCATTGATACCAGGATACATGAACACCAACTGACCACCAAAAGACACGACCCATTATCGCTATGTCCCATACATGCAGGCAAAGAAGGGCATCACTTTGATTGGGACAACACATACGCACATACTAAGACACGCAAGGACGTTCTTAGAGGAATGGAATTCTAAGCAGATGTCCGTTAATAAACACATCAATTTAGATCCTATCTACCTTCTCTTGTAAAACAAAAGAACCGGATAGGACATCACCCATCTTAAGAAACCAAGACCAATAAATAGAGAGGCGGGACATACCATCAGTGTGTCACGGGAGACGCTCACCGATGATGTTACCGAGTCATGCTGTCGAAACGTCTGAAAACAAACCTTCAAGCACAGCGAGCTAACTTGCATACATATAAACTGTTATTTTTCTTTTATCAGTGGAATTTGAGAGTACTCATATTTTTAAAGATCACGATGCGAGGTGAGCTTTTCTGGGTGTGTGGTTTTAATTAAAATAGGGGTTTGACATTGATGTCAGAACAGTTTGGGGCCATGCCGTATGGGATTCGGACAGATTTGAACAGATTTGGGGTAAAAAGGTCCCAGATGATTCCAACACATGGCAATTAGTCACCTAGATCTTCAAATAAAACCGGTGAGAAAATTCGTTTAATTTTGTTTACCTGTGGTTAGTTAAATTATGAGTGAGAGAAATGGCTTTTAACATTACTAAAGAGGTTCACAAATTTGCCAAGGAAGTTTAGAAAGACAGAAGGACATTTTCTTTTAGAATTAGCAAATATATTGGAATTGGGCTGAACCAGGGACAAAGGGAAAGCGGAAATTTTAATGGAGTTAGTCAAGCACTTTGGTGTATCAGAGAAATAGACAAGTGCAGTAGAGTTAGAAAAAAACGTAAATTACAAATATGGCAACTGAAGTTAGAAGATAAGAAAGAGGTGGAAACAGAAAGCGAAGAAAGAGAAAGAGAAAGAAAGAGAGGAAAAAGAAAGAGAGCAACAATTTGAAATTCAGAAGTTGGGAATTAGACAAGAAAGTGAAATTAACAGAATGGAGATGAAGTGAGAATGTAGAGATGTATACAACTATGTTAATACCTTGCCATATTCCGGTGAAAAAAATGTCAAAATCTCTTTTATTTCATTTGAAAAGATGGCTCGGGAGATGGTGTGTTCATTGAACTTGTGGGTAATGCTAATTTAAACAAAGCTGGTGGGCACAGTTAGTGAGGTATGTGCAGCGCTGTCAGATGAGGGGTCAAGAGATTATGCAGACGTCAAACTGGTTATTTTGATTGGTTATGCATTGGTACTAGAAGAGTATAGACAGAGGTTCAGAAAAATAGAGACGGAACTGGGGTCAGGCTTGTGTAAAGTTTGAAAGAATTAATCACAGTCATTTTGATAGATGGGTGCGAGCCTTAAAACTGGATAAGACCTGTAAGGCTCGAAGGGAGATTATTCTGCTGGAGGAGTTTAAAGACTCACTTCCAGAGAGGGTAAGATATCATGTGAATTAACAGAAAGTTCAAGAAGTGAGAAGAGCGGCAAAAATGGCAGGTAAATAAGCATCGGTGCATGAGATGAAATTTAACATCTGGGAGGATTTTCATCCTGTGACGGATAGAAATTGGGAGAAGTGGAGATCATACACTACAAGACATAGAGTAAAGCGCACCGGCAATAGTTTACCACAACTGAAATAAGATGCCCAAGGGGGATGCAAGGTGGTGAAAATCCTCAGGTGTTCTCACGATACGGGAGGGGAACACATAAAATTAGAGTGTCGATGGTTTAAGAAGGGCACTGGGACAAAGGTGTTTTATCTGTTGTAAGCTGGGACACACATTGCTAGGCGTTGAAGAAATAAACTTTGGGAAAAGATGTGGTAAAAGAGGTTAAGCCAGTGGCATTAGTGAAACTGGTAATGGAGAGCCCAAGAGGGGCCGAGGAGCTGCAAGGCAGTGCACAGCCTAGACAGGAGCTGGGTATGGAGTCAGTGATCTCTATAAAGTATTCGCCTCTGTGGATAAACTTTACTCAGAAAGAACGGGAGTGGGGTGGGGGGAAGACAAGAAGTTATAACTTTGCAAGATACGGGATTTGCTCAGTCTCTAATAGTTGAGACGTGAGGCGCCGGAAAAGCACAACAGATCAGGCAGCATCCGGAGAGCAGGAAAATCGACATTTCAAGCATAAACCCATTTCAGGAAGGTGGCGGGGGGTCAAGGAGGCTGAAAGATAAATCGGTGGGTAGGGGTTGGTGGAGGGTCACTGGGAGGGCGATAGGAAGATGTACATGGGAGTGATAGTGATATGTCTGAGGGGAGGGTGGAGTGGATATTTGGGAAGGAAGATGGACAACTAAGACATTTTAAGAGAGCAGTGCCAAGTTGAACGGTTGGATCTGGAATGAGGTTGGGAAGGGGAGATCTGGAAATTTGGTGAAGTCGATGTTGATGCTGTATAGTTGGAAGGGTCCAGCTGTCCTACCACCTATCCACTTCACCTTCCTCTCCGACCTATCACCATCACACCCCACCTGCATCTACTTATCGCCTTCCAAGCTCCTTTCCACCCAGCTCCACCCCACCCTCCTATTTATTTCTCAGCCCCTTCCCACTCCCTTACTCCCCACTTTCCTGATAAGGGACCTGTGCCTGAAGTGTCAACTCTCCTGCACCTCGTATGCTGCCTGTCTTGCTGTGTTTTTCCAGTCCCACACTTTTCAACTTGGATCTACAGCATCTGCAGTCCTCACTTTCTCTCGGCCTCTAATAGTAAGAGATGGAAGCATTTTCACCCTTTCTGACATGGTACTCAAGAGCGTAATAATTTGTGGAATGGGGACAGAAACTAAGGTTGGGGGACAGAAACGTCAGGTTGGAGTGCCAAATCAATATTGGGGAAGTAACAGTGAGAGTGAGTGACAGACTGTCAGTTCCAGGAATACAGTTTGTTCTTGGGAACGATTTAGCAGGATCCAAGTGGGAGAGACACCCATTGTGATGGAGAAACCAAAGGAAGACTATGGAACTGGGTAGTTAAAAAAAAAACACAGGAATTTTTCCAGACTGCGTAGTAACAAGATACCACTGTCATAAGTTACAGTACGAAAGTAAAAACGAAAGAAAAAGTCAAAGGAGTTGATGCTCAGTTAACTGACTCCCTGTTTGATGTAAAGGTGCAGGAAACACCTGAACAGGTAGAGGGTCAGGCAGAGGTGTTTAGTCTCGAAACGCTAATGGACTTACAGCAGATATATATAGACGCACACACACAAAAAAAATCAGAATATATTGTCGAACATTATTAATTCAAAGATAGAATCTTAAAATTAAAATGGAGACCCCGCTAGGTTAGTGCAGAAGGGAAATGGGCCAAAGTGCATCAGATTGTGTTACCAGTATCATACAGTGTTAAGGGTAGCACATGAACTAACTGCAGGCAATCATCTAGGTGTACGGAAGACTCAGGCTAAGGTACAGAAGCATTTTTAGTGGCCTGGAATGCACAAGGAAGTGGTTACTTTTTGTTGTACATGTCATACATGCCAAATGATAGGTAAGTCACAGGCAGTAATAAATAGAACCTTTGTTGCCAATTCCAGCATTTGAAGAACTTTTCACGTGGGTTATGTTGAATTGTGCAGCCCCCCTTTCTAAAATAAAAGTGTAAACCAATATTTGCTGATCATAATGGATGTGTCTACCAGATTGCCAGAGGCAATTCTATTACGGAGTGTTAAGAGATAAAGGGAGGTGGAGGAGTTGGTAGCTTTCTTTACTCACGGTGGGTTCCACACAGGGATTCAGTCAGACCAAGGGTCTCATTTTACCGCTCAGCTATTGACAGAAGCCATGGATAGCTTAGGAATACAGCACTTCAAATGAAGTGTGTCCCATCCTGAATCCCAGGGAGCCTTGGAAAGTTAGCATCAGTCGCTGAAGGGCATGTTAACAGTGTACTGTCAGGATTGCCTGAATGATTGGAATAAAGGTGTCCCATTACATTGCTTGCCATTGGAGATGCCCCAAATAAATCTACTCAGTTAACTTCCTTTGAGTGATTATGAAGTGCGTGGTCCTTTAAAATTAATTAAACATAAATTGACAGAACCGAAGACAGAAATTTCACACTTGGATAATGTATATGAGGTGAGGGAGAGATTAGATGGAGTAAGTGGGTTAGCAAAACAACAAGTAAAGAGGGCACAGCATAGAGTGAAGCAGGTGGCAGATAAAAACGCTGAAACTTTGACGATATCCCGTCGGGAAGACCGATTATTGTTGCCACCAGTGTAGGAAATCCCTTCAAAGCCTATTTAGTGGCCCCTTTCAATTAAAAACAAGGTTGTTGTCAGATGAACAAATTGTGAAGTTTATCTGTATGATGTAGTGATGAGATTTTTCTAGATTAGATTACAGTGTGGAAACAGGCCCTTCGGCCCAACAGGTCCACACCGACCCAGCCGAAGGACAACCCACCCATACCCCTACATTTACCCCTTACCTAACACTACAGACAATTTAGCATGACCTGCACATCTTTGGACTGTGGGAGGAAACCGGAGCACCCGGAGAAAACCCACGCAGACAACGTGCGAACTCCCCACAGTCAGTCTGCGGCCCTGTGAGGCAGCAGTGCTAACCACTGTGCCACCGTGCCGCCCACGATCTTTAGCAAGTGATTGAAAGTTCACATGTTACAGTTGCCAGAGCATGTTGAACGATTACAAGAAGCAAACTTGATAATAACTTGAAGAAAACAGAATTCACGAAGGCAGAGAATATGTTCTTGGGACATTACATTGGAGATGAAAGATCGAGCCCATGGAACACAAAGACGAAGTGCTTTGAAGAATTTCCACGACCATCCTCGAAGAAAGAGGTGCTTCGATTTTTGTAACTGAGTGGATTCTATCAGAAGTTTGTTCCGAACTTCAGCAGCATATTGGCATCACTGGTGGATTTACTAAAAAAGAACACAAAATTTTGGTGGACAGAACAATGCCAGGAGGCATTTGAGAATTTAAAAGCAGGATTAATCACCACACCAGTTTTAGCTACATAAAATATTTTGAAACCCTTTGTAAATTGTGTTTGATCCTAGGGATATAGGGTTCGGAGATGTATTGATACAGAAAGATGATGATGGAATTGAATGGCCAATTCGCTACATGTCGAAAAAATCTCAATATCCATCAGAAAAAAATACAAAATCTCCATTGTTGAAAAAGAATGATTGAGTTTGTTACTGGCCTGACAATATTTACTATATATATGACAAACAAATTGTCGTAAATTGTTGTGGAAAGCAACAACAAACCTCTCGCATTTTTTTGGAATATTTAAAGACCAAAATATGAGACTATTTCATTGGAGACTTATGTTACCGACTTTAAACTTACAATATGCACATGCTGTGCGTTCTAAAAATGTGATAGCAGATGTGTTATCGTGGATTTAAGTGAAACAGTGTAGAAAAGATATCACTTATTGCAGTGTTAAGTATGTGTGCAGAATTAGTATGAATAGTATAACTGAGATTAATTATTTTGTATTTCGTAACAATGGGATTAAGAATTAGAGGAAAAGAAATGAAGCCATCTTTTCATTCTGGTGGTTCAATTTATTTTCTGAAGGGGGAGGTGTTATGAAGCTGAAAGCATGTCCGGTCACTTTAAGACAGAACGGGTTTTGCTGAATATAAAGTACAACCACAGATACCAGCTAAAGGTCATACTGTTCCACATGTCACCATTAGCTGGGAAATGGATACCTGAGTTTTGCTTGCCGTTTTGACTGCAATTCAAATGCAACCAAAGAGTTTAAATAACGCTCAGGATACCAGAAGCCATCATAATTTGAATATTATTGTTTGGACACCTGGAAAGCAATCAAATTATGAGAATTTTACCCAGCATTTTGAACACCAGAGGGAGAGCCACTGCCATCCAACAGCAGAGTAACTGCTGTAGAGCAGGAGTGCTAAGTGGCCATCTCAAACACGCTCTATCAAGGGTATATGTCCATGTAAAACCGACTTGCAGTAAAAGAAACATCATGACCCAGGGAGATCAGCAGCTGGAAGAATGAACACAGCGGGGAAGATAGAGACTGTGTGGTCTTGATATTGTAATGTTAAATATATGAGTTGTTGGAACAGCATATTATTACAGATTTGGAGTGAGATAGTAATTAGTAAAGAAAAAGAGGGCCTTGTATTTGTGAACAGTTGTTATTTAGTGTTCACTATTAAAATTAAGAAACTATCTTGCTCATTTTTTAAAATAGTTGAATGTAGGAGATCTGTGTCACTCATATTTTAACAGATTACGAGGTGAGGCGAGGTTTTCTGGCTTTTTGGTTTTAATTAACAGAAAGGTTCTACTCCGCCTTTTAAATGTCCATCCATGCTAACCCCATTTCTCTGCACTTTGCCCATATTCTTTTCGACCTTTCCTATCCACATATTTATCCAAATGCTTTTGAAATGTTGATAATGTACCTCCCGCAACCATCTACTGGCAGCTCATCCATGTACCATCCTTTGTGTAAACAAGTGGCACCTCAGGTTCCCTTTTATTCCTTTGCCTCTAACCTTAAACTGATCCACTCTACTCCTCGATTCTCTAAACATTGGAAAAAGACTAAGCACATTCACCCTATCCGTACCCCTCATGATCTTATACAGCTCTTTAAGATCCCCCATTCAGTCTAAAGAAAAGATCCTAACTTATCTAACCTCTCCCACTAAGTCAGACCATTGGGTCCTGGCAACGTCCTTGGATATTTCTTCTGCACACTTTCTAATTTCCTAACATCCTCCCTATAACAAGGTGACAAACACTGAACAGAATACTCCAAGTGCGGCCTTGCCAAAGTCCTGTGTAACTGCAACATAAATTCCCAACAACTATATCAATGTCCTATCTGGTGAAGGCCGATATGCCAAATGCCTTTTTCACTGGCCTGTCTACCTGTGACTCCACTCTCAGAGAACCTGCACCTGAACGCCAAGGTCTCTCTGCCCGCTATACCCATTAAGGCCCTCCCATACAACGTGAAACTCCAACCTTGATTTGAGTTTCCAAACTGCAAGACCTCACACATCTATATTAAATTCCATTTGCCATTTCTCGGCCCACTTCCCCACCTGATTAAGTCCTGTTGTAACTTCTGATAAACTTCCTCACTGATCAAGATACCACTTATTTTAGTGTCATCTGCAAAGTTACAATTCAGCCTTGTACATTCCCAACCAAGTCATAGATAACAAACAGCAATGGACCCAGACTCCGGTCTGACAATCATCTTTCCACTAAACCCTCTGCTTCCTACCATCAAGCCAAGTGCGTGTCTAACTGGCCAGTACCTTCAACATTCCACGTGATGTAACCTTCCAGAGCAGCCTGCCATGTTGAAACCTATCAAAAGCCTTACTGAAATCCATAGAGACTACGCCTATCACTCTGCCTTCGTCAACCATCTTGGTCACGTCATCAAAGAACTCTAACAAATTTGGGAAGCATGTTCTCCCCCTCACAAGTTTATGTGGACTGCTCCGAATCAAACCGTGTAAGTAATGGGTGAAGTCCAATTACTTGCTGACCTTCATTGTAAGATGATTCGAGTACATAAGTAAAGCCATCTTCCTGCTGTTGTAGAGCCTTGCTGAGAGCGCATTTAGGGCACTCTGTACAGATTTCAACTCCTTTGTAAGGAACGATCTCATTACCACGGCCACGGATGATGGTAATATGAGGATAGAGTAAAGAAGCTCAGTGTTTAGACAATAACAAACAATAAGTGCAGGAGTAGGCCATTCTGACCTTCGAACCTGCACCACCATTCAATATGATCATGGCTGATCATCTTTAATCAGCATCCTGTTCCTGCCTTCTCTCCATAAGCCTCTATTCCACAATCCTTGAGAGCTCTATCCAACTCTTTCTTAAATGAATCCAGAGACTGGGCCTCCACTGCCCTCTGGGGCAGAGCATTCCACACAGCCACCGCTCTCTAGGTGAAGACGTTTCTCCTCATCTCTGTCCTAAATGGTCTATCCCGTATTTTTAAGCTATGTCGTCTGGTTCGGCATTCACCCATATCAGCGGAAACATGTTGCCTCCCTTTAATAATCTTCTATGTCTCAATCATAACCCCTCTCAGTCTTCTAATCTCAAGGGTATAGAAGCCCAGTCGCTCCAGTCTTTCACTGTAAGGTAATGCCGCCATTCCCGGAATTGACCTCGTGAACCTACACTGCACTCCCTCAATAGCCAGAATGTCTTTCCTCAAATGTTGAGAACAGAACTGCACACAGTACTCCAGGTGTGGCCTCACCAGGGCCCTGTACAGCTGCCGAAGAACCTGTTTGCTTCTATACTCAACCCCTCTTGTTATGAAGGCCAGCATGCTATTTGTCTTCTTCAGCACGTGCTGTACCTGCATGCTTACCTTCATTGACCGGTGTACAAGAACATCCAGATCTCTCTATACTGCCCCTTTACATAAATTGATTCCATTTAGGTAGTAATCTGCCTTCCTGTTCTTGCCACCAAAGTGGATAACCATACATTTATCCACATTAAACTGCATCTGCCATGCATCTGACCAATCACTTAACTTGTCCAGGTCACCCTGTAATCTCCTAACATCCTCATCACATTTCACCCTGACACTCAGCTTAATATTATCAGCAAATTTGCTAAATGTTATTACTAATACCATCTTCTATATCATTAATATATATTGTAAAAAGCTGCAGTCCCAGTACTGTTCCCTGCGGTACCCCACTGGTCACTGCCTGCCATTCCGAAATGGAGCAATTTGTTTCCTATCAGCCAACCAACTTTCAATCCAAGTTACTACTTTGCCTCCAGTATCATGCGCCCTAATTTTGCTCACTAACTTCCTATGTAGAACTTTATCAAAAGCTTTCTGAAAGTCCAGGTACACGACATCTACTGGATCTCCCTCATCCATCTTCAGGGTTACATCCTCGAAAGATTCCAGAAGAGCAGGCAAGCATGATTTCCCCTTCATAAATCCAAGCAGACTCTCGCCTATCCTGTCACTGCTATCCAGATGTGTCGTAATTTCATCCTTTATATTAGACTCCAGCATCTTTCTCACCACTGAGGTCAGACTAACTGATCTATAATTTCCTGCTTTTTCTCTACCACCTTTCTTAAAAAGTGGTACAACATTAGCCACCCTCCAATCCACTGGAACTGATCCCGAATCTATCGAACTCTGGAAAACAATCACCAACGCATCCACGATTTCTCGAGCCACCTCCTTCAGTACCCTGGGATGTAGACCATCAGGCCCCGAGGACTTATCAATCTTCAGACCTAACAGTCTCTCCAACACCAATTCCTGGCAAATATAAATTTCCTTACGTTCAGGTCCTTCAGCCACTGTTACCTCAGGGAGATTGCTTGTGTCTTCCCCAGTGAAGACAGATGTGAAGTACCAATTCAATTCTTCTGCCATTTCTTTGTTCCCCGTAATATATTCCTCTGTTTGTGTCTTCAAGGGCCCAATTTTAGTCTTAACCATTTTTTTTTTCACTTTCCCATACCTAAAAAAACCTTATACTATCCTCCTTTATATTATTGGCCAGTTTACCTTCGTACCTCATTTTTTCTCTGCATATTTCCTTCTTAGAAATCCTCTGTTGTTCTTTAAAAGCTTTCCAGCCCTCCATTTTCCCACTTACCTTTGCTATGTTATACTTTCTCTCTTTTAACTTTATTTGTTTCTTAACTTCCCTCGTCAGCCACGGCCACCCATGCCTCCCCCTAGGACCTTTCTTCCTTTTTGGAATGAACGGATTCTGCAACTTCTACATTATACACAGAAATATCCGCCATTGTTCCTCCACTGTCATCCCTGCTAAGGTATTGCACCATTGAATTTTGGCCAGCTCCTGCCTCATAGCTCCATAGTTCCCTTTATTCAACAGAAATATTGTCACTTCCGATTGTACCATCTCCCTCTCAAATTACAGATTGAAGCTTATTGTATTATGGTCACTACTTCCCAATGGCTCCTTCACTTCGAGGTCCCTGACCAATTCTGGTTCGTTGCACAATACCAGATCCAAAATTGCCTTCTCCCTGGTCAGCTCCAGCACCAGCTGTTCTAAGAATCCATCTCTGAGGCACTCTCAAAGTCTCTTTCTTGAGGTCCAATACCATCCTGTTTCTCCCAGTCTACCTGCATGTTTAAATCCCCCATACCAACTGTAGTAACATCTTTGCGACAGGCCAATTTCGGGTCCCGATTTAACTTGCATCCGACATCCAGACTACTGTTTGGGGCCCTGTAGCTAACTCCCAAGAGGGTCTTTTTACCCTTAGTATTTCTCAGCTCTATCCACACTGACTCTACACTCCCTGATTCTAGGTCCCCCCGCGCAAGGGACTGAATATCATCCCTTACCAACATGGCCAACCCACCCCCTCTGCCCGTCAGTCTGTCCTTACGATAGCACGTGTAGCCTTGACTATTCATTTCCCAGGCCCTGTCCCCTTGAAGCCACATCTTAGTTATCCCCACAATATCGTATCTGCCAATTTCCAAAAGAGCCTCAAGCTCATCAATTTTATTTCTAATGCTTCGTCCATTCATGTATAGTATTTTTAATTTGTTACTGCCCTCACCTTTCCCATCAACTCCTATTTCTCTCAACCTTACAGCATGATCCCTTTCTGAGTTTTCTGCCTCAATGATACAGTTGTCTTTCTTGACTTCCCTTCTTCTAACTTTCCCTCCCTCCAATTTCCTTCTTAAACATCCAGTTTGTCCCCTCCCCCCCCCCCCCCCCCCCCAAACATCCAGTTTGTCCCCTCCCCCCCCCGCTACTTAGTTTAAACGTAGCTGTGTTGCCGTAGCAAACCTGCCTGCCAGAATACTGTTTCCTAACCTATTAAGGTGCAAACCGTCTCTCTTGTGGAATTTATGCTTACCACAAAAGATACCCCAGTGATCCAAGAATTTAAATCCTTGCTTCATGCACCAGGTCCCCAGCCACACGTTCAAGTCTATTATCTCCCTGTTTCTGGCCTCACCAGCCTGAGAAACTGGAAGCAAACCGGAGATAACTACCTTGGACGTCCTGCTTTTCGGCCTTCTTCCTAGTTCTCCGAAGTCCGCTGTAGTATGTTCCTCCTATTCTTCCGACATCATTTGTGCCGACATGTACCAACAGGTCTGGCTCTTCACCTTCGTCCTTGAGGATTTCCTAAACTCTGTCTGTGATGTCTTTAACCCTGGCACCAGGAAGGCAACACACCATTCTTAAGTCCCGTCTGCTGCCACAAAAACCTCGGTCAGTTCCTCTCACTATGCAGTCCTGTATTACCACGGCTCTGTGCGATGTCCGATTCTTCCGCTCTGTCTCCACACCAAAGTTTGATTGACAGACCTGGCCGCCTCGCGGACTGGCAGTGTCATCTGTCTCTACTGTTTCCAAAAGATTCAACTTGTTCCTGACAGGTACTTCCCCAGGAGTCTCTTGCACCTGTCTAGTCTCTGCTTTCCTCATCGTCTGCTCTCTTCTGCTCTCTTCTGGTACGATTGGTGTAATAACCTCGCTGAAGGTCTTGTCCAGAAAGATCTCGTTCTCTCGGATGAGCCTACGAAACTCGAGTTCTTTCATTAGTGCTGCAATATGCTCTGTCAGTAGCTGAACGTGCACATACTTTCCACACTTATACCAGCCAGACACACCAGAGTTGTTGACCTCCCACATCAAGCACGTAGCACACTGAACCAGCTTGGCAGTCATGTCTTCACCCTCTTCAACTGTGGCGTAACCACTTCACTCAACATCCTTGTCAAAGACTCCTGAGCTAAAGCCTCACTCTTCAATCTACCGGAACTTCCTTGGACCCTCTTTTTGCGGCAAGTCTCTGGACTTTTAATTGAGGTTAGAGGAGGAGGGAGGCTCTACTTTGTAGGACCTGGGGTCTAGAACACACCCACTCAAACAACAATCACTTATCTTCCCGACCAGCTTTGCGCTTTGCCTTCACTTCCGCCCAGCTCCCGCCGCTCTCTGATGCAGAGCTGTGAGAGAAGAAGAAATTATGAAGCTGAAACACGAGGAGTGGCAGCGATCACTTATTTCCAAAAGAGACTTGATAGTGTGAGAATTTCCATACTGTAACCAGGATTGATTGGTTTGATTTATTGCTGCGTGTTCCTCAGTGCAGGGAAAAACTTTATTTATGAGCAGTGGAGGCAGATCATAGTAAGCATGGACAGACAGATCTTAGGGTGGAAATAGGCTGAGACAGAGTAAGGCATACAGGTTACACTGCACAGGACGTGCACTCGACAAATCAACATGAACATGATCAGCATTATTTGAACTTAGAGTCCATTCATCCGTCTAACCATGCTTTCCTAATGGTTCATATGCCTAAATTAACTCTCCCCACGTTATTGTGCAGTCGGCATGTGAACCCGTACTGAATGTCATGTTGTTCACAATCCCTGACAGCAGCCATAATACCTTCATTCTGAAACAGGTAGCCATTCTCACCAGCTTCCGCCCTACATAGAGAACATTAGGCTGTCTTCTCGGAGATGGAAGGTGCCTTCTTGAGACTTCACACAAGACATATGGCTTCCTTCCTCATCATTAGAAAACCGCGTTGCAGTCTCACGTGTGTATCATGAGCAAGGGAGACACGAGGAACGACGTGGAACAGTCTGTCTGTGCAGCCTCTGCTCCACTGGTTCATCACGTTGGAGCATCTATTAGGAGACAGCGAGGACTGTCGATGCTGGAAATCAGAGTAGAGAGTGGATTGCTGGAAAAGCACAACAGGTTAGGCAGCATCCGAGAAGCAGGAGAATCGACGTTTCGAGCATAAGCCATTCATTAGGAATCAGCGTCAATTACTTCATTCTGTCCCTGTGTAAGTGCGTTGATGGGGGAATGGCCTCGTACTGTTCCTGCCTAAGGGGCTCAAGGGGCTGAATAGCCTCCTCCTGTTTCTGTATAAGTGACTCAAGAGGCTGAAGGGCGTCCTATTGTCCAGTGTAAGCGACTCAAGGGGATGAATGGCTACTTCCTCATCCGATTGGACAGGGCCAAGGGCCTGATTGGGTTACCCCTGGTTCCTGTTTGACAGCTTGATGTGCGGATAAGTGTGATGATGCTGTAGCTTTAAGAGGCTATCTTGTCCTGGTTTCTTTTTAAGAAAGCGATTGAATGATCGTTACCATGCTGGCTAGTTAAGACCACTAAAGCAAACAAATAGGGAAGCCTTAGGTTTATTTTAGTACAGCCTGAATGGGTGTGACCAGCTCTCACAGGTTAGGATCTCTGGGTTTTGGTTTCTCAGTAACATCAGAAGCTTTTGGGGTCTCCACAGAATTGGAAGCTTCAGTGGATGTTTCTTGGCTGCTACTCTCTCTGAATTTTCTCTTGATGCTATTTTTAATTCCTGGATTGGACAAATGTTTGTGACAAGCTGTGTCTGAATATTCCTTTCTGCCAGGGGCTGTGTTTATGGGATTTTCCTATATTAGAACAGTTCATTAGTAATAGTTCCCAGATCTATTATTCTGTTAACTTTTCCCATAGAACTTCGTTATTCTAAATTCCTCTATCTCTGGTTTCATTTTATCTTTCGTGTTTAAGTAAATGGTGTTTTGCTTCACACCGAGTAGTTTGACCTGTCACATTGCATCAGGAACAGACACTTTAAATGTCCTTTAAATTAAGAAAACATCAGAGTCTAGGCTACCACCTACAAATATTGTGGAGGGGCTGTGGTGTGGTCCATCACACTAGACTCCTTCTCTTCCTGAGTAATAGGCTGAAGGTACTGAATGGGCTGTCCCTGTTCTTCTCCAATAGTGTCAATGGGCTGAATGACTTCCTCATATTCCTGTGAAACCAGCGTGAGGTGCTGAATGAACTCTTATTTTTTGTGGCAATGTGAAGTGTCAGGCAGTGCTGTTACATGAATGGGACGGACCCTTTAACAGCAGAGTCCTCAATGAAGTCCGGGTCTTGCTGGAAATGTACACAGACCAGTTTAGGAGCTAATGGGGGAGACATTATTCTGAACATTGTGGAATCTTCAGTGACCATCCCCACTTCTGATCTTATGGTGGGGGTGGGGAGACATTGATGAAACAGCTGAAGATGTTTGTGAAGAGGAAGCTGCTCTGATGATCTCCCACAGAGGTGACTCAGGACTGAGATGATAAACATCTTGACTCCAAACACTGGAGAGTTTACAGTGATTCCCATTAAGTCCAGCTTTGTTAAGCTCCTTGATGTCAACAGAAGGCAACCACAGCCTTGATATCAAGGCCAGTCATTTTTAGCTTAACCCTTGTGTCAACCTCTTTTGTTCATATCAAGAGTTCATGATATAGGAGAAGCAAGCGTTTTCTTCAAACAGGTCGTATTGAATGTCAGGATTTCTTTTCTTAAGAGTGTTGGGGGAGCTAGATGTCTGAAAGCATTTGAAGAGGAGGTAGATTAGATTACGTACAGTGTGGAAACATGCCCTTCGGGCCAACAAGTCCACACCGCCCCGCCAGAGCGCAATCCACCCATGCCCCTACATTTACCCCCCACCTAACACAACGGGCAATTTAGCATGGCCAATTCACCTGACCTGCACATCGTTGGACTGTGGGAGGAAACCGGAGCACCCGGAGGAAACCCACGCAGACACGGGGAGAACGTGCAAACTCCACACAGTCAGTCGCCTGAAGCGGGAATTGAACCCATGTCTCTGACACTATGAGGCAGCAGTGCTAACCACTGTGCCACCGTGCCGTGGATATTGACCTGTCAGAGTGTTGAGGGCTATGACGAATTGGGTATGAAAGGATTTGAGACCAAAAGCAGATCAGTCATAATTTTAGTGAAGGTCAAAGCAGTCTTGGGAGGTGAACGACCTGCACTTGATTCTGATGTTCTCACATTCTGTTTTGGAAAGTTAGTGGGTGTTATTTTCCTGGAAGGTATTTTATTAAATATTGCAGTGAGGGCGACCAGAGGATTTCCTGAGCCATCTCTGGGTGAGGTAATGGGGCTGTATTCACAGTACATCTGGGTCTACAATATGACCAACAAATGAAGCACAAGTTGCAAACAGGGGAAGCTCTATAAATAATGATGAGGGGCCTCTTTCATACCCAGCCTGGGTTTTCCAATTAAATTTCCCAAATCCCTTCAAAGCGTGTGTGACAGTCTTGAAGGGCCGAATAGTCTCCTCTGTTTCTGTGCATCAGGTTATAGCAGTAAGTAGCCTCCAGCTGCTCCTGTCTCGCAGGTTTGAGGGGCTGAA
Organism: Chiloscyllium plagiosum; assembly: GCF_004010195.1. Classification (NCBI taxonomy): domain Eukaryota; kingdom Metazoa; phylum Chordata; class Chondrichthyes; order Orectolobiformes; family Hemiscylliidae; genus Chiloscyllium; species Chiloscyllium plagiosum. The sequence goes on along the minus strand of NC_057727.1, from coordinate 71,555,166 downwards.
TGGAACACAGGAACATGGGACTGAGGAGCAGGAGTGGGTCATTAGAGACTTTGACCCTTCTCCACCATGCACTAAGATTGTTGCTGATCAGGTTGGGGTCTCAGCCCCACTCTCCTGTCTGTATCGCATTATCTGTGACTCACTTCCCGGTCAAATAATTACCTAATGCAGTGTTCAATCAATGTGAACACAGAGACACGATAAACTTCCAGAGAAGAGAATTCTGACTTGAAAGGTCATTTCAGAATTTTTCGTCATCTTATAGAATGAGAGGGTTATGCAGAACGGAAGTTGAACCGTTAGTCTAATCTGTTCACTCCGATCAGATGTCAAATCAGATTTAGTCCCATTTGTCAGCATTTGACCAATATCCCTCCTCTTTCAGATACTTTTTATATGTGCGATTGTAACCGCCTTCAGCACTTCCTCTGACAGCACTTTCTGTACACACACCACTGTCTGTGTGAAACATTTACCTTCAGGTCCCTTCTAAATCATTCGCCCTCTCGACTTCAACCTATGCCCTCTTGTTCTGGACTCCCCTATCCTGGGGAGCAGAACGTGGCTGTTCAGTATATCCATGTCCCTAATGATTTTATAAACTTCTATAATGTCACCCCTCAGCCTCTGACACTCCAGGGGGAAACACCTCAACCTACTCAGCATCTCCCTAAAGCTCAAACCCTCCAGCCCTGGAACATCCGTGTAAATCTTTTCTGCAGACAACCGAGTTGTATGCAGTATTTTTAAAGTGGCCTCACCAACATTCAATACAGATGCAACATGCCACCACAACCCCTTTACTCAATGCTCTGTCTGATTAAGGCAAATGTGTCAAATGTGTTCTGTAACGCACTGTCTACCTGCGACTCCACTTTCAAGGAACAATATACCTGCAGCCCTACATCCCTTTGTTCCACAACACTCCCCAGAACCTTACAATGAAGTGAATAATTTCTGTCCTGATTTGCGTTCCCAAAATGCAAAACCTCGTATTTATCTAAATTAAACTTCATCAGTTACTCCTTGCCCCTTTGTCCCATCTAATTGTGGTCTCGTTGTACTCTGAGATAATCTACTACACCACCTTTCTGATGTAATCTGTAAACGTGCTGACTATGGCCCCAATATTCAAATCTAAATCCTTTACATAAATGATGAAATGCAGTGAACTCAGTGCTGATTCTTGCAGCACACTGATGCTCACAAGCCTTCAGGCCAAAAAATACCCCTCTTCCTTCAAGCCAATTGTGACTAGTTTCCTCTGTATCCCATGTGAACTAACCTTACTAATCTGTCTACCAATCGGAATGTTATGAACACTTTGCTGAGGCCCATGTCGACAAAGTCTACCAAACTGCCTTCATCAATCTTCTTTGTCACCTTTTCATAAAACTCAATCAAATTAATGAGACATGATTTCCCATGCAGAAAGCCATGTTGACTACTCCGATCAACCCTTGCCTTCCCAAATGTATATAATTCCTGTCCCTCAGAATCCCCTCCAACAACTTATCCACCATTGACATCAGGCTCAGCAGTCTATAGTTCCCTGGCTTTTGGGGTCACTGTTTCCTTTTCTTGTCCCACTCCTCTCCTGCTCACAACAAATGTTAAATGTAACCAGGTTGGTGATATGGCCGATGATATCGGTCACAGACTGGGTCAGGGTCAGTTTTAGGAACAAGTCAGGCTTGTTTCTTTAATCTGCTAAAATAGCACGTTTATGATCCAGAGCAATGTTACTCAAACTACGACGGAAATATGAATTGCAAACTGTTTGGATATTGCAAATACAGAATCGATATTTGCATTTCTAAATACACTGACACACATAAACACACACACAAACAGATAGACACACACACACACGCACACACAACTGATAAACAAAATCTCTGCAATTTCAAATTGGAAAAACTTTGTACAGGTATTAGTGTAACTCATGACAAAAGGAAAAATTGAGATTGTCCAAAATGTTATTCTGCTTCTGAAGAGATGCTACTCACACAAGCTGCTAGCAATGGAATTTTATCCTGCAACAGTTGGATTTGGCTGAATTCCCTTTGCATTAGGCAGTGAGGAGATTCCAATGAATTCTGAGCAGGCATTCCCCCAAGGGTAGTACGGTGGCTCAGTGGTTAGCACTGCTGCCTCACAGCACCAGCAATATGGGTTCAAGTCCAGCCTTGGGCGACTCTCTGTGTGGAGTTTGCACATTCTCCCCTTATCTGCGTGAGCTTCTAATGGGTGCTCTAGTTTCCTCCCACGGTCCAAAGCTGTGCATATTATTTGGATTGCTTACGCTAAATTATACATAGTGTTCAGGGGTTTCTAGGTTAGGTGCATTAGTCAGGGTAAATTTAGGGGAACGGGTCTGGGAAGTTTGGCATGGACGTTTTCGGCTGAAGGGCCTGTTTCCACTCTGCATGAATTCTTTAAAAATAAGAATCGTAACGCTAACTGCAGAGGGGTCTTTTTTAGCTCAAACACATTGCTGTGATGAGGAACAATGAAGGAGACAGAGTGCAATCAGCCGTTCCTTCTTGGGCAGATTACATTTTCTCCCTCTCAGTGTTGAATCACATAATAATGTCATCCTCTCCAAAACTGGACCATGTGAGGTCTCCTTGTACATTGTCCAAACTATGTCTCCATCACATTCCCTGCTCCATGTGAGTGCATCATTGCTGCTGTCATGTACAGAGCCATACCCTTAGCAGAAAATGGTCTCGGTCGATTTGAAGATATGTTTATATGTTAAGCGTCATTGTAAAAATAAAATGTTTAATGTAATCAGAAAATAGTGTTAAAATGAATGCATTTTATAACAAATGCAGAAATTCCTGGAAAAGCTCGGCAGGTCTGTCAGCATCCAGATGCCTTTTACATGTTGTATTTGTAGCAGCCTCCATCAATTCCTCTGGCAGCTCATTCCATACGCACACTACCTACTGTGTGAAAAGGTGCCCTAGGGCTCGCCAAAATCCTTCGCCTCTCACATTCAATCAAGGTCCTCTAGTTTTGGACTCCCTTAACCTGAGGAAAAACCCGGACGACTCACGCTATCCATGACCATTATGATTTCATTAACCTCGACTGCTCCGAAATGAGACTCCAATCAGCACAAATGGCTATACTTTCAGTCATCACTGGCCGAAATTTTGAAATTCAATACTGAGACCTCTTCCTTCTCCATCAAGTCACAATTTGAAATCCATTTTTAATCAGTTTGTTCAAATGTATTATGAAACACTTCTGTGGGATTTACACTTAGACCTTTGTGCGCAGAGGTAGGGACACTAGCACCACTCGGCAATACCCATAAAGCTGTAGCATTATTCTCCTGTGTGTTTGCTCATCAGCATGTTCTGACATGGTGTGACATACTTCTGCAACAGGCAGGACTTGAATCCAGACCTTCTAGTCCAGAGCTAAGAACACCACCACACAAGTTCAGGAATTGAAATCAAATCCAGAACTCTGGCTCAGAGGCAGGCACACTACCCACTACATTACCATACCCAGATTTTGGGACATATTTTAAGTACCAGCTTTCAGCTCGGTGTGGATTTACTATAATCGAGTTACCATTACTGAACGACACAAAACTCTTTGTATTGTTAAACAATTGCAAGATATTTGTCTCAACTGTAGAATGTTGAGTGCGCGTGCTGTGCCATTGAAATTAACTATGAACATCCTTAATTGCTGTTATCTGTAGTCTGCAACATTAGGAAAATACATCCTGCAGATATACTGTGCCCAATGAAGGGTGTCAAATAGATATTTATTACTGAACACCAGAGACGAAGAAAGGACATAATTTCTGCGTCCAAAACACCAATCATTATTACCCACCTCTAGCGTGTGACTGCCCTCTTCCTAAAACCATGAAATGATATCAAGCCGCTGATTACTGTCCATCCTCCCCTCCCCACTGACTGTGTCTGCAATCTGTCCCTCCTCCCCCTAACTGCACAAGGCAAACCAAGCTCAGCGTCTTTGTGAAAATCAAGGCTGAAGTGTGCAGTCATCCTGGAGAGGGGGAGGGAAATTTAAATTAAACGGGGAAGGTGAGGACGTGGTAATAACACTCACTGGGCTGAGGAGTGGCAGATGGAGTTTAGTATGGAGTAATGCGAGGTATTGGATTTGGTAAATCAAACAAGAGCAGGATCTATACAATTAAAGGTATGACCTTTGGCAGTGTTAGAGAACAGAGACATCGGCCGTCTGGTATAAATATTTAAAATTTGCATCCCATATTGATAGTGTGGTTAAGAATGTATTTAACACACTTGTCTTCATTGGTCAAACCTTTGAGTATCGGAATTAGGACGACATGTTGAGTTTGTACAGGACATTGGTGAGGCCACTTCTGGAATACTGTATCCAGTCTGGTCATCCTGCCCGCTCATTCCGTAGGCACACCATCCTCTGTGTGAAAAAGCTGCCCCTTAGGTCACTTTTAAATTTTTCCCCTCTCACCTTAAAACTATGTCATCTAGTTTTCGACACCCCTACCCTTAGAAAATACTTTGATTATTCACTTTGATATTATTGACCTTGATATTATTAAGCAGGAGAGGATTCAGAAGAGATGAACATGGATGTCGCTGGGAATGGAGGGATTGAGCGATAAGAAGAGGCTGGATATTCTGGGGCTTCTTTCACTGAAGAGGATGAGATTGAGCGGTTGACGTTACGGAGATTTATTAAATCATTAGGGGTACAGATAAGCTGAAGAGCTGATGTCTTTTCCGTAGAGAGGGGGATACAAGACTGAGGGATATTTGAAGGTGCGAGGAAAAAAGATATACAAAGGTCATGAAAGGTAATTATTGGCTTGTGTGTGGAATGAACTTGCAGAGCAAGCGATGAAAGCAGGGACAGTTACAATGTTTAAAGGACATTAAGATCAGTCCATGGATAAGACATCCATTTGGATGGTGCTGTGAGCAGCTGCCCTCACCCTCCCCTTCTCTGAATGGATCCCTGTTGGTTTTCACCCTGTGCCAATGCCTGTGCAGTGGCGTGGCGAGGCCAGCAGAGGGTGGCATTGCATCACCTTAAGAAACACAGAGACTGCGAGACCAGCCCCACACAGAGACACACACAGGAATTGTTTGGACACGGCATTGAGCTCATCTGGTAATTTAAACTAAACATAAAGAAATGCTCAATTTGCCTCGTAAACTGTTAAAATATGAGTTACAGAGAACTCCCAAATTCCACTGTTTAAATAAAAACATCAATTTATTTTTAACTCTGAAAGTGAATATTTTACATCAAGTATTCACAACTCTGAGACCCCCTTTCTCTTAACAGCTTATTGCCCCACTCCAACTCTATAATAATATACTCTTTCAATAAAATACTTATTAAAATTACATCAACTTAATTTCAAAACCACACAGCAGCTGTTGTTTTTGTGTCTTCTTCCAACTGTAGATCTCCCTGGGGCTTTTTCTTTCTTTTTTACTGCGGATATTTTTCATATGAGAAGGTATCTTTGATAGAGGGTGTTTCCTAATCTCTTGGATCTGCGTTGATGGCATTTTCTTGGTCTGCAATATTCAAAACGCCTGCATTTTAGATGCCCACAAAGTCGGATTATCTCATTTGTTTGATTTTTGAAAAACAATAAATTCAAACTTGATTTGGTTTTAGTATCCTGAGGCATAAATTAAACTTATTGGTAAAATTCAAATTGGTGTCCAAAGAGCAACCATCCCAGGGACCTATTTCACAGCCAAATGTGACAAATTTTCAATTGTCCTTGACACTCTGGGTCTGCCATCCTCTCATATACACGGGTGCTTGTAAGCCCTCAGTTAAGAACAGCATTCATTTTTTTCTTAAATGTACAGTACACACTTTCAACTTCTTAAGATTAATACCATTATGTCAATATGGTTAAGTGGAGCCTATCAGGATTTCTCTTGCTCCGTGGTTTGTCAATATTTCATTCACTCCGTCTTGTGTGTGTCTGGAATTTGGTTGCTCTGTTGACAACATCTCATTATTCGACTCCCTCCGTGGGAATATAGCAGTATTTCACTTGCTCACACTCGTGCATGTGGCAGGGTTTCAGTTGTTTCTTGGCGACTGTGATGCTCTGACAATCTCAGTATTTGCAGATGGCACCAAACCTGGAAGAACTGTAAAGTCTATGGAGGACAGTGTGGAACTCTAACAGGACAATCACAAGTTGGTGCACTGTTCAGATGCATGGCAGCTGGGAATCAATGCAGAGCAGTGTGAGGTGATGCACCTTGATTGGAAAAACATTGAAGGACATTTTAAAACAGGTTGTGCCTGTTATAAAGGGGGTGCAGACGCAGACGGTCCTGGATGTATATCAGCACATATAATTGAAGATGTCATGACAAAAGTGGGGAGAGCAGTAACTATCACAGATTAGTTTCAGTATCTGAGCTGTTTACAGGGGGAGGTGTAGGAGGGAGCCTCCGTGCTCCCTTCCTGGTAGGTGGTGGACATGGTGTGTTGTTAGCCCACCCTCCTGTCCACCGAGACCGAGGGGATTCTATTTGTACCAGCTCAACACAAACGGGAGATGGCATCAAGGCAATGGCTGTTAAGTTGGGAAACAGAACTGCCAGTCGGTTTAAAGTGAGAATAGTCCTTCACTGAACATTGCTCCTTACTCGGTTAGTGGGACGTGGATTTTTCAGAATCTCCACACGAGAGGTCCCGGTGCGCTCCGGCTCGTACCAGGGTCCTCCCCACATGGTGGGGAGATTTGGGTGAGGGAATGGATATCGGGCAATACACCACCCGACTTGGCCCTTTCTGTCCTATTCCATGCTGTTTCTCCTTTGAATGGGAGAAAGGGGGATAGGGAGTGAGGGTGGGAGTGGGTGGCCCTGCTGTTAGTGCTGGTGTAGGGGTGTGGGAGTGCCATGAGCTTTGTTCGGGGGTAGGCGCTATAACAGATATACAGTGAGTGTGAGGGAGCAGAGAGAATACGGTGAGCCTTATCCTGACAGAACGGGGAAGGTTATTGATGTTTCTCCTGTATTGCTGGGTATTTCTTCAGACCGCAGGTAGTGCACTGAGCTGGGTGGTGAGCTCAGACCATACTCAGTGGGTATTGTGGTATGGCCCACTCTGGGAAGAGAATGGTCCCCCTCTGTACTAGTCCATCCACCAGGTCCTCCGTGCCCCTGTCGACGAACCATGGTGTAATTTCCCCTTAACTGTCATGCTCGGGGTAATCTGTGCAGGGCAGCTCAAAACTGAGAATGCTTAACCGTGTGCACATTGGCCTCTTAAAGGTGGCACCAGTGTTAGGGATCATGGAAAATCCAGGGACATCCGGACGATGGTGAGCACCTCCAGCCATGATGGGTGGGCGAATCGGGCTGGTATTGAAAGAGAGGGACACCATGCAATAGGGTGGGTCGTTAATAAGGTGAGCTCAATACGACATCACCAGGAAATTAGCTCATCCTCGTGCAAATAATCCCTCTGTCACAGTCAAGGAAAATCAAACAAAGAGAAATTATTGTTAGAATCTGCCCAAAGTGCCACACATTCAGTTCAAACCAATTCCAGTTACAAAGGTGCAGAACGAATGCTCATCTGACCTCACACCAACATACCTTTTTCCAATCTTTCCTGGAAACATTGGCTCATGTTACAGGATGCTATCGAAGTGTCTACATTTCAGCATTCTGAAACCTGCAAACACATCCTTACATGATACTGCCTCTCAGTGTACCCCTCTCTGTTGACTTGACAAACCCCTCCGATGTGGTGATATTTAAACTGACTCTCCCGCCATCTCTCTCTGGCAAAGATATTTGCACCCACAGCAACACCTTGTCATGGCACAATGGAGATATGGAGCTTTAAATGGATGGGATTTGCACATCCTGTCACTTCCAGCATGTGCTGTAAGTTTCCCCACGCTGGACAGGGATCTAACACAGAGTTACTGAGGAATACACAGGGGTAGTGTACACAGTCCTACATGCTGGGATTGTAACTGCTCCTGGTTTACAGATCAATGCACTGTGGTGGGTTATCCAGCTCTACATGCTGGGAGGGTAACTGCTCCTGGTTTACAGGTCAATGCACTGGGTTGGTGTACACATTCCATTGTGCTTGAAGTGAATCTTCTCCTGGTATACAGATCAATGCACAAGGGTGGTGTACACCGTCCTACATGCTGGGATGGTATCTGCTCCTGGTGTACAGATCAATGCATTGGGATGGGCTATACAACTCTATATACTGGGAGTGTAACTGCGCCTGCTTCACAGATCAATGCACTGGGGTGATGTATACAGGTCTACAGGCTGGGAGTGTAACTGCTCCTATTTTACAGTTCAATGCACTGGTGTGGGCAACACAGCTCTACATGTTGGGTGGGTAACTGCTTCTGGTTTACAACTCAATGCACAGGGGTTTTGTACACAGTCCTAGATGCTCGGGCGGTAAGTACTCCTGCATAACATATCAATGCACTTGGGTATTGTACACAGCTCCATATGTTGGGATGTTTACTGCTGCTGGTATACCGATCAATGCATTGGGGTGGTGTTCACAGCGCTCCATGCTGCGAGCGTATCTGCTCCTGGATTACAGATGAATGCACTGGGGTACTCTACACAGTCCTACATGCTGGGAGGGTAACTGGTCCAAGTTTGCACATCAATGCACTTGGGTGGTGTACACAGTCCAACATGCTGGGAGGGTAACTGCTCCTGCTTTGCAGATCAATTTACTGAGCTGGGGTACACAGTTCTCCATGCTGGGTGGGTAAATGCTCCTAGTATACAGATCAATGCACTGGGGTGTGCTCTACCGCTCCACAAGCTTGCGGGGTAACTGCTCTTAGTTTACAGAGCAATGCACCGGGGTGGGCTATACAGCTCATCATGCTGGAAGCGTAACTGCTACCATTTTACGGATTACTGCACTGGGGATAGTGGACACAGCTGTATATGTTGGGAGAGGAAGTGCTTCTGGTTTGCAGTTCAATGCACTATGGTGGTATACACAGTCCTACACGCTGGGCGGGTATCTGTTCCTGGTTTACAGATCAATGCACTGTGGTGGTGTATACCGTCCTACATACTGGGAGGGTAACTGTTCCTGGTTCACGGATCAATGCACTGAGGTTGTCTATAAAGCTGTACACACTGTGACGGTAACTGCTCCTGGTTTACAGATAATTGCGGGGGTGGGGGTGGTTTGCGCAGACCTACTTGCTGGGAGAGTAACTGAGTAATTGCTCCTGGTTTACACATCAATGCACTGGGATGGTGTACACAGTCCTCCATGCTGGGAGAGTCACTGCTCCTGGTTTACAGATCAATGCATTGGGATGGGCTATACAGCTCTACATGCTGTGAGGTTAACTGCTCCTGGTTTACAGATCAATGCACAGGGGTGGTGTACACAGTCCTACATACTGGGATGGTATCTGCTCCTGGTTTACAGATCAATGCATTGGGATGGTCTATACAACTCAACATGCTGTGAGGGTAACTGCTCCTGATTTTCAGATCAATGCACTGGGGTGGTGTACACAGTTTTACATGCTGGGAGTGTATCTGCGCCTGCTTTACAAATTAATGCACTGGGGTTGTGTATACAGGTCTTAAGGCTCGGAGTGTAAATGCTCTGGGTTTACAGTTTAATGCACTGGGTTGTTGGACACAGCTCTACATGCTGGGACGGTAACGGCTCCTCGTTTACAGATCAATGCACTGGGGTCGGCAATACAGCTTTTCATGTTGGGATGGTAAGTGCTCCTGGTTTACAGATCAATGCACAGGGGTTTTGTACACAGTCCTATATGCTCTGGCGGTAAGTACTCCTGGATAACATATCAATCCACTTGGGTATTGTACACAGCTCCATATGTTGGGATTTTAACTGCTCCTGGTATACCGATCAACGCACTGGGGTGGTGTTCACAGCACTACATGCGGGGAGGGTACCTGCTCCTGGATTACAGATGAATGCACTGGGGTACTCTGCACAGTCCTACATGCTGGGAGGGTAACTGTCCAGGTTTGCAGATCAATGCATTTGGGTGGTGTACACAGTCCAACATGCTGGGAGGGTAACTGCTCCTGCTTTGCAGATCAATTTATAGGGCTGTAGTACACTGTCCTACATGCCAGTAAGGTCAATGCTCCTAGTTTACAGAGCAATGCACTGGGGTGGACTATACAGCTCTTCATGCTGGGAGGGTAACTGCTACTATTTTATAGAGCATTGCACTAGGTTAGTGGACACAGCGCTATATTTTGGGAGAGGAAGTGCTCCTGGTTTGCAATTCAATGCACTAGGGTGGTATACATAGTTCTACACGCTGGGCGGGTAACTGCTCCTGGTTTACAAATCAAGGCACTGGGGTGGTCTATACAGATCTAATCATTGGGATGGGAACTGTTCCTGGTTTCCAGATCAATGCACTATGGTGGTGTACACAGTCCTACATGCTGGAAGGGTAACTGCTCCTGGTTTACAGATCAATGCACTGGGGTGTTGTTCACAACGCTACATGCTGGGAGGGTATCTGTTCCTGGATTACAGATGAATGCACTGGGGTACTCTACACAGTCCCACATGCTGATTGGGTAACTAATCCTGCTTTGCATTTCAATCTTCTGGGCTGTAGTACACAGTTCTACATGCTGGGTTGGTAAATGCTCCTAGTTTACAGATCAACGCACTGGTGTGGGTTTTCCAACTCCACAAGCTGGGAGGATAACTGCTCATAGTTTACAGAGCAATGCACTGGGGTTGTCTATAAAGCTGGGACGGTACTGCTCCTGGTTTAAATATCATTGCAGAGGCGGGGCGGGGTGGGGTGGTTTGCGCAGTCCTACTTGCTGGGAGAGTAACTGCTGCTGGTTCACATATCAATGCTCTGCGGTGGAGGACACATATCTACATGTTGGGAGGGTTACTGCTCCTGGTTTACAGATCAATACACTGGGGTGGTGCACACAGTCCTACATGCTGAGAGGGTAACTGCTCCTCGTTTACAAATCAAGGCACTGGGGTGGTCTATACAGCTCTACAAACTGGGACAGTAACTGTTCCTGGTTTACAGATCAATGCACTGGGGTGGTGTTCACAACGCGACATGCTGGGAGGGTAAATGCTCCTGGTTTACAGATCAATGCACTGGGGTGGTGTTCACAGTCCTACATGCTGGGAGGATAAATACTCCTCGTTTACAGATCATTGCACTGGGGTGGTGTACGCATCTCAACATGCTAGGAGGGTTACTGCTCCAGGTATACAGATCAATACACTGGGGTGGTGTACACAATCCTACGTGCTGGGACAGTAAATGCTTCTGGCTTACAGATCATTACACTGGGGTGGTGGACACATTCCATTATGCATGAAGGGAATCTGCTCCTGGTTTACAGATCAAGGCACTGGGGTGGTGTTCACAGTCCTGCATGCTGGGAGGATAAATACTCCTCGTTTACAGATCATTGCACTGGGGTGGTGTACACATCTCAACATGCTAGGAGGGTTACTGCTCCAGGTATACAGATCAATGCACTGGGGTGGTGTACACAATCCTACGTGCTGGGACAGTAAATGCTTCTGGCTTACAGATCATTACACTGGGGTGGTGTACACAGCTCTACATGCTGGGATGGTAACTGCTCATGGTTTACAGATCAATGCACAGGGGTGTTGTACACAGTCCTAGATGCTCGGACGGTTCGTACATTTCAATGGACTGGGGTAATGTACATAGCTCCATATTTTGTGCTGTTAACTGTTTCTGGTATACAGATCAATGCACTGGGGTGGTCTTCGTAACGCTACATGCTGGGAGGGTATCTGCTCCTGCACTACAGATGAATGCACTGGGGTAGTGTACACAGTTCTCCATGCTGGGAGGGTAACTGGTCCAGGTTTACAGATCAATGCACCTGGCTGGTGTACACAGTCAAACTTGCTGGGAGGGTAACTGCTCCTTGTTTACATATTAAGGCACTGGGATGGTGTACACAGTCCTACATGCTGGGAGGTTAACTGTTCCTGGTTTACAGATCAATGCACTTGGGATGTGTTCACAGTCCTACATGCTGGGAGGATAAATGCTCCTGGTTTACAGATCATTGCACTGGGGCATTGTTCACAGTCCTATATGCTGGAAGGTTAACTGCTCCAGGACTACAGATCAAAACACTGGGGTGGTGTATAAAGTCCAAGATGCTGGGACGGAATCTGTTCCTGGTTTACAGGTCAATGCACTGGGGTGGTGGACACAGTCCGACATGCTGTGAGGGGAACTGCCCCTGGCTTACAGATCAATTCATTGGGGTGGTGTACATTGCTCTACTTGTGGTAAGGTAACTCCTCCTCATTTACAGATCAATGCTCTGTGGCGTGGATACAGAGCTTCATGCTAGAAGGGTACCTGCTCCTGGTTTGCAGTTCAATGCACTAGGGTGGTGTACACACTTCAACATGCAAGGTGGGTTACTGCTCTTGGTGCACAGATCAATGCACTGGGGTGGTGTACACAGTCCTGCATGCCGGGAAGTTAACTGCTCTTGGTTTGCAGATCAATGCACTGGTGTTGTGTCCACTGCTCTTCATGCTGGAAGGGTTTCTGCTCCTGATTTACAGATCAATGCACTGGAGTGGTATTCACAACGCTACATGCTGGGAAGGTAACTGCTCCTGGTTTACAGTTCAATGCACTTGGGTAGTGTACACAGCTCTACATGCTGGGAGAGTAAGTGCTCCTAGTTTACATGTCAATGCACTGAGGTGGTGTACACTACTCTGCATACTTGTACGGTAATTGCTCCTGGTATACAGATCAATGCACTGGGCTTTTGTAAAGAGTCCAACATGTTGGGAGGGTAACTGCTCCTGGTTTACAATTCAATGCACTGGCGTGGTCCACACAGTCCTGCATGCTGGGACGGTAACTGCTCCAGTTTACAGATCGATGCACTGAGGCGGAGTACACAGTACTATATGCTGGCTTATAACTGCGTCTAGTTTGCAGATCGATGCACTGGGGTGGTGTACACAGTCCTACCTGCTGCGTGGGTTACTGTTCCTGCTGTACAGATTAATGAACTGGGTTTTACTATAAAGCTGTACATGCTGGGACGGTAACTGGTCCTGGTTTACTGCTCATTGCATTGGGGCGTTGTGCACTGTCCTGCATGCTGGGAGCGTAACTGCTCGTGGTTTACAGATCAATGCACTTCGGTGGTGTACACATATCTACATGTAGGGAGGGTAACTGCTCCTGGTTTACAGATCAATGCACTAGGGTGGTGTACACAGTCCTACATGCTGGGAGAGTCACTGCTCCTGGTTTACAGATCATGCATTGGGATGTGTTATACAACTACATGCTGTGAGGGTAACGGCTCCTGGTTTACAGATCAATGCACTGGGTTGGTGTACACATTCCATTATGCTTGAAGGGAATCTGCTCCTGGTTTACACAGGGGTGGTGTACACAGTCCTACATGCTGGGATGGTATCTGCTCCTGGTTTACAGATCAATGCATTGGGATGGGCTATACAACTCTATATGCTGTGAGGGTAACTGATCCTGGTTTACAGATCAATGCATAGGGATGTTGTACACAGTCCTAGATGCTTGGACGGTAAGTGCTATTAGTTTACGTATGAATGCACTGGGATGGTGTACACAGCTCCATATGTTGGGATTTTAACTGTTCCTGGTATACAGATCAATGCACTGGTGTGGTGTTCACAACGAAACATACTGGGAGGGTATCTGCTCCTGGATTACAGATGAATGCACTGCGGTAGTGTACACAGCCTTCCATGCTGGGAGGGTAGCAGGCACTTGGGAGGTGTACACAGTCGAAGATGCTGGGAGGATATGTGCTCCTGGTTTACAGATCATTCCACTGGGGTTTTGTAAACAGTCCTATATGCTAGAAGGGGAACTGCTCCAGGATTACAGATCAAAGCACTGTGGTGGTGCACACAGTCCAAGATGCAGGAACGGAATCTGCTCCTGGTTTACAGCTCAATGCACTGGGATGTTTTACACGGCTCTACTAGCTACGAGGGTAACTGCTCCTGGTTTACAGATCATTGCACTGGGATTCTGTACATAATCCTACATGCTGGAAGGGTAACTGCTCCTGGATTACAGATCAAAGCAATGGGGTGGTGTGCACAGTCCGACATGCTGTGAGGGTAACTGCCCCTGGTTTACAGAACAATTCATTGGGGTGGTGTACATTGCTCTACTTGTGGGATGGTCACTCCTCCTCGAATACAGGTCAATGCTCTGTGATGTGTATACAGTGCTTCATGCTGGAAGTTTACCTGCTCCTGGTTTACCGTTCAATGCACTGGGGTGGTGTACACAGCTCAACATGCTAGGAGGGTAACTGCTCCTGATTTACAGATCAATGCACTGGTGTTGTGTCCACTGCTCTTCATGCTGGAAGGGTAACTGCTCCTGGTTTACATATCAATGCACGGAGGTTGGGTACACTACTCTCCATGCTTGTACGGTAAGTGCTCCTGGTTTACAGATCTATGCACTGGGGTAGTGTACACAGCTCTATATGTTGGGAGGGTAACTGTTCCTGGTTGACAGTTCAATGCACTGGGGTGATCTACACAGTCTCATGCTCAGAGGGTAACTGCCCCAGTTTACAGCCAATGCACTGAGGCGGAGTGCACAGTACAATATGCTGGGCTTATAACTGCGTCTGGTTTGCACATCGATGCACTGGGTTGATGTACACAGTCCTACATGCTGGGTGGGTTACTGCTCCTTCTGTACAGATGAATGAAATGGGTTTGCCTATTAAGCTGTACATTCTGGAATAGTAACTGCTCCTGGTTTACTGATCATTGCACTGGGGCGTTGTACACAGTCCTACATGCTGTGATGCCAACTGCTCCTGCTGAACAGATCAATGCAATGTGGTGGTTTATACAGCTCTACAAACTGGGACGATTTCTGATCCTGGTATACAGATCAATGCACTGGGGTGGTGTACACCGTTCTCCATGCTGGGAGGGTAACTGCTCCTGATGAACAGATCAATGCACTGTGGTGGTGTACACAGTCCTACGTCCTTGGACGGTAACTGCTCCTGGCTTACCGATGAATGCACTGGGGTAGTGTACACAGTCCTCCATGCTGTGAGGGTAACAGCTTCAGGTTTACTTGTCAAGGCACTGGGGTGGTGTACACAGACCTAGATGCTCGGACGGTAAGTGCTCCTGGTTTACTTATCAATGCACTACGGTGGTGTACACAACGAAGCATACTGGGTGGGTATCTGCTCCTGGATTACAGATGAATGCACTGGGGTAGTGGGCACAGTCCTCCACGCTGGGAGGATAAATGCTCCTGGTTGACAGATCATTGCACTGGGGTTTTGTACACAGTCCTACATGCTGGAAGGGTAACTGCTCCAGGATTACAGATCAAAGCACAGGGGTGGTGTACACAGTCCAAGATGCTGACCCGAATCTGCTCATGGTTTACAGATCATTGCACTGGGGTAGTGTACACAGTCCTACATACTGGAAGGGTAACTGCTCCAGGATTACAAATCAAAGCACTCGGGTGGTGTACAGAGTCCAAGATGCTGGGACGGAATCTGCTCCTGGTTTTCAGATCAATGCACTGGGGTAGTGTACACGGCTCTACTAGCTGCGAGCGTAACTGCTCCTGGTTTACAGTTCATTGTACTGGGGTTTTGTACAACGTCCTACATGCTGGAAGGTTACCTGCTCCTGGTTTACTGTTCAATGCACTGGGGTGGTGTTCACAGCTCAACATGCTAGGAGGGTAACTGCTCCTGGTTTAAAGATCAATGCACTGGGGTTGTGTCCACTGCTCTTCATGCTGGAAGGGTAACTGCTCCTGGTTTACATATCAATGCACGGAGGTGGTGTACACTGCTCTACATGCTTGTACGGTAAGTGCTCCTGGTTTACAGATCTATGCACTGGGATGGTGTAAAGAGTCCTACATGTTTGGAGAGGAACTGCTGCTGGATTACATGTGAAAGCACTGGGGGAGTGTACAGAGTCCTACATGCTGGGATTATAACTGCGCCTGGTTGCACATCAGTGCAGTGGGGTGGCCACACAGTCCTACGTGCTGGGAGGGGAACTGCTTCTGATTTACAGATCAATGCACTGGGGTGGTGTACACAGGCCTACATGCTGGAAAGGTAACTGCTCCTTGTTTACAGATCAAAGCACTGGGCTGGTCTATATAGCTCTACAAACTGGGACCGTACCTGCTCCTGGTGAACAGTTCAATGCACTGGTGTGGTGTACACAGTCTAACATGCTGGGAGGGTAACTGCTCCTGGTTTACAATTCAACGCACTGGGGTGGTCTACACAGTCCTGCATGGTGGGGGCGTTAATTGTTCATGGTTTACAGATCAATTCACTGCGGTGGTGTACACAGTCCTACATGCTGGGAGAGGAACTGCTCCTGGTTTATAGATCAAAGCACTGGGGTGGTCGATATAGCTCTACAAACTGGGAGGGTACCTGCTCCTGGTGAACAGATCAATGCACTAGTGTAGTGTACACAGTCCAACATGCTGGAAGAGTAACTGCTCCTGGTTTAAAATTCAATGCACTGGGGTGGTCCACACAGTCCTGCATGCTGGGAGGGTAACTGCTTCTGGTTTACAGATGAATGCACTGGGGCGGTGTACAAAGTAGTATATGCTGAGCGTATAACTGCATCTGGTTTGCAGATCAATGCACTGGGGTGGTGTACACAGTCCTACATGCTGGGTGGGTTACTGCTCCTGCTGTACAGATGAATGAAATGGGTTTGTCTATAATGCTGTACATACTAGGACGATAACTGCTCCTGTTTACTGATCATTGCACTGGGGCGCTGTACGCAGAACTACATGCTGAAAGGGTAACTGCTCCTGGTTTACAGATGAAAGCACTGGGGTGGTCTATATAGCTCTAAAAACTGTAGTGCAAACTGGGAGGGTACCTGCCCCTGGTGAACAGGTCAATGCACTGGGGTGGTGTACACAGCACGACATGCAGCGAGGATATCTGCTCCTGGTTTTCTGATCAATGCACTAGGGTGGTGTACACAGTCCTACATTCTGGGAGGGTAACGGCTCCTGGTTTACAGATCAATGCACTGGCGCAGTGTACATAGTCTTACATGCTGTGACGGTAATTGCTCCGCGTTTACGTTTCAACGCACTGGAGCTTTGTTCACAGTCCTACATGCTGAGAGGGTAACAGTTCCTCATTTACAGATCATTGTACTGGGGTGAAGCACACTGTCCTACATTGCTGCGTGGGTAACTGCTCCTGGTTTACAGATCAATGCACTGGGTTGGTGTACACAGTGCTTCATGCTGGGAGGGTAACTGTTCCTGATTTACTGATCAATGCACTTTGGTGGTGAACACAGTCCTACATGCCCAGAAGTTAACTGCTCCTGGTTGACAGATCAATGCACTGGGCTGGGGTACATTGCTCTACATGCTAGAAGGGTTTCTGCTCCCTGTTTACAGATCACTGCACTTGGGAGGTGTACACAGTCCTACATGCTGGGAGGATAAATGCTCCTGGTTTACAGATCAATGTACGAGGGTGGTGAACACAGCTCTACATGCTGCGAGGGAAACTGCTCCTGGTTTATCGATCATTGCATTGGGGCGTTGTACACAGTCCTACATGTTGGGAGGGTAACAGCTCCTCTTTTACAGATCATTGTTCTGGGTCGGTGTATACAGACCTACATGCTGGGCAGGTAACTGCTCCTGGTTTACAGATCAAGGCATTGGGGCATTGTACACAGCTCTATATGTTGGAGGGTAACTGCTCCTATTTTACAGATCACTGCACTGGGGTGGTGTACACAGACCTATATGCTGGGAGATTAACTGCACCTGGTTTACAGATCAATGCATTGGGGTGGTGTACACAGTTCTACTTGCTGGAAGGGTAAATGCTCCAGGATTGCAGGTCAAAGCACTGGATTGGAGTACACAGTCCAACCTGCTGGGACAGAATCTGCTCCTGGTTTACAGGTCAATGAATTTGGGTGGTGGACACAGTCCGACATGCTGTGAGGGTTACTGGCCCTGGTTTACAGATCGTGCACTGGGGTGGTGTACACAGTCGTAGTTGATGGGAGTGTAACTGCTCCTGGTTTACTTATCAATGCACTGAGGTGGTGTACACTGCTCTACATGCTTGTATGGTAAGTGCTCCTGGTTTACAGAACGATGAACTGGGATGGTGTAAAGAGTCCTACATGCTGGCAGGGGAACTGCTGCTGGATTACAGGTGAATGCACTGGGGGAGTCCTACATGCTGGGATTATTACTCCATCTGGTCGCACATCAGTGCAGTGGGGTGGCCACACAGTCCTATATGCTAGGAGAGTAACTGCTCCTAGTTTAGAGTTCAATGCACTGGGGTGGTGTTCACAACGCTTCTTGCTGGGAGGGTACCTGCTCCTGGTTTACAGAACAATGCACTGTGGTGGTGTACACTGCTCTACATGCTGGAAGGTTAACTGTTCCTGGTTTACAAATGAATGCACCGAGGTCTTGTTCACAGCTCTACATGCTGGGAGGGTAAGTGCTCTGGATTTACGGATCAATGCACTCGGTTGGTGTGCACAGTCCCACATGCTGTGAGGGTTTACAGATCATTGCTCCTGGTTTACAAATCAATGCACTGGGGTGGTGTACACAGCTCTATATGTTGTGAGGGTAACTGCTCCTGGTTTACAGATCAATGAACTGGTGTGGTGTACACAGTCCTACATGCTGGTAGGATTACTGCTCCTGGTTAACAGATCAATGCACTGGGGTGGTCCACTCTGCTCTACACACTGGGACGGTAACTACTCCTGGTTTACAGATCAATGTACTGGGATGGAGTACGTAGTCTGCCATGCTGGGACGGTAACTGCTCCTGGTTTAGAGATCAATGCACTTGGGTTGTGTACACAGTCCTACATGCTGGGAGTGGAACTGCTCCTGGTTTACAGATCAATGCACGGGGGTGGTGTACACAGTCCTGCATGCTGGGAGGTTATATGCTCCTGGTTTACAGATAAATGCACTGGGGTGGTGTACTCAGTCCTACATGCTGGGAGGGTAACTGCTCCTGGTTTACAGATCAATGCACTTGGGCGTGGTACACAGTCCTACATGCTGGGAGGGTAATAAATCCTCGTTTACAGATCACGCACTGAGGTGATGTACACAGTCCTACAAACTGGATGGGTAACTGCTCCTGGTTTACAGATCAATGCACAGGGGTGTGTACGCAGTCCTACATGCCAGTAAGCTAACTGCTCCTGGTTAACAGATAAATGCACTGGGTTGGTGTAATCGGTCCTAAATGCTGGGAGGGTAACTGCTCCTGGTTTGCAGATAAATGCACTGGTGTGGTGTACACAGCTCTACTTGCTGGGAGGATTACTGCTTCTGGTGTACAGATCAATGCACTGGGGTGGTGTACACTGTTCTACATGCTGGGAGGATAACTGCTCCTGGTATACAGATCAATGCACTGAGGTCTTATTCACAGATCTACATGCTGGGAGGGTAACTGCTCTTGGTTTACTGATCAATGCACTGGGGTGCTGAAAAGACACCTTCATGCTGGAAGGGTATCTGTTCCTGGTTTAAAAACAGTGCATTGGGGTGGTGTATACAGATCTACATGCTGGGAGGGTAACTGCTCCTGGTTTACAGATTAATGCATTGGGGTGGTGTATACTGCTTGACATGCTGGAAGCGTAACTGCTTTTGCAGATCACTGCACTGGGGTGGTGTACACAGCTCTACATGCTGGGAGTGTAACTGCTCCTGGTTTACAGATCAATTCACTGGTGTGTGCTACAGAGCTCTACATGCAGGGAGCTTAACTGCTCCTGGTTTGCAGATCAATGCAATGGTGTGGTGTACACAGTCCTACATGCTGGGATTATATCTGCTCATGGTTTTAAGACCTATGCACTGTGGTGGGCTCTACAGTCCTACATGCTGGGAGGGTCAATGCTGCTGGGTTACTGATTAATGCCACTGGTGTGGGCTATACAGCTCTGGGAGAAGATTTGTAGCTCGGGTGCTCGTTGTTGTGGTTCTGTTCGCCGAGCTGGGCATTTGTGTTGCAAACGTTTCGTCCCCTGGCTAGGTGACATCTTCAGTGCTTGGGAGCCTCCTGAGAAGCGCTTCTGTGATGTTTCCTCCAGCATTTATAGTGGCCTGTTTCTGCCGCTTCTGGTTGTCAGTTCCAGCTGTCCGCTGTAGTGGCCGGTATATTGGGTCCAGGTCGATGTGTTTGTTGATAGAGTCTGTGGATGAGTGCCATGCCTCTAGGAATTCCTTGGCTGTTCTCTGTTTCTCTTGGAGGGTAAGTGCTCCTGGTTTACAAATCAATGCAGGAGGATGGTGTACACAGTCCTACATGCTGGATTTTAAGTGCTCCTGGTTCGCATATAGATGCACTGGTGTGGTGGACACAGCTCTACAAGCTGGGCGGAATACTGCTTCTGGTTTAAGGATCAATGCACTGGGGTGGTGTGCACAGTCTAATATGCTGGGATGGTATCTGCCCCTGGTTTGCAGCAAGATGCAGTGGTGTGGTGTACACAGTTCCAAATGCTGGGGGGCTACTGCTCCTGGTTTACAGATCATTGCACAGGGGTGTTGTACAGAGTCCTACATGCCACTAAAGTAATTGCTCCTGGTTTACAGATCAATGCACTGGGGCGTTGCATCCAGACGGACATGCTGGGAGGGAAACAGCTCCTCATTTACAGAGCAATGCACTAAGGTGGTGTACACAGTCCGACATGCTGGAAGGGTAACTGCTCCTGGTTTACAGATCAATGCACTAGGGTGGCGTACATAGCTGTACATGCTGGGAGGGTAACTGCTCCAGTTTACATATCAATGCACTTGGGTGGTGTACACAGTCCGACATGCTGAGCACGTAACTGCTCCTCCTTTACAGTTCAATGCACTGGGGTAGTGTACACTGTCCTACATGCTGGGAGGGTAATTGCTCCTGGTTTACTGATCAATGCAGAGGTGTGTGTACGCAGTCCTGCATGCTGGAAAAATAACAGTTCCTGGTTTACAGATCAATGCACTGAGGTGGTGTATACAGTCCTACATGCTGGGAGGATAACTACTCCTGCTTTACAGAACAATGCACTGAGGTCTTGTTCACAGCTCAACATGCTGGGTGGTCAACTGCTCTTGATTTATAGATCAATGCACTGGGTGGTGTGCACAGTCCTGCATGCTGGGTGGGTATAGAACATAGAACATAGAAGAATACAGCGCAGTACAGGCCCTTCGGCCCTCGATGTTGCGCCGATCCAAGCCCACTTAACCTACACTAGCCCACTATCCTCCATATGCCTATCCAATGCCCGCTTAAATGCCCATAATAAGGGAGAGTCCACCACTGCTAGTGGCAGGGCATTCCATGAACTCATGACTCGCTGAGTAAAGAACCTACCCCTAACTTCTGTCCTATACCTACTGGTAAACCTCCTCTGCGCCCGTTCCAGTGCCTCCACATCCTTCCTATAGTATGGCGACCAAAACCGCACACTATACTCCAGATGCGGCCGCACCAGAGTCTTATACAACTGCAACATGACCTCTGAACTCCGGAACTCAATTCCTCTACCAATAAAAGCCAGTACGCCATATGCCTTCTTCACCGCACTATTTTCCTGGGTGGCAACTTTCAGTGATCTGTGTACATGGACACCAAGATCCCTCTGCTCATCCACACTACCATGTATCCGACCATTAGCGCAGTACCCCATCTTTATATGCCCCTGGTTTTCAGAACAATGCACTGGGGTGGTGTACACTGATCTGCATGCTGGGAGAGTAACTGCTCCTGGTTTGCAGATAGAGGAACTGAAGCGCTGTACATAGCTCTACATGCTGAGTTGATTACTGCTCCTGGTTTACAGATCAATGCACTGGGGCGGTGTACAAAGTCCTACATGGGGGGCAGGTAACTGCTCCTGGTTTACGTTTCAATGCACAGCGGTGGTGTACACTCTCCGACATG
Source organism: Chiloscyllium plagiosum (assembly GCF_004010195.1). Lineage (NCBI taxonomy): Eukaryota > Metazoa > Chordata > Chondrichthyes > Orectolobiformes > Hemiscylliidae > Chiloscyllium > Chiloscyllium plagiosum. Next base: position 71,533,060 of record NC_057727.1, on the reverse strand, counting down.
CTTGGAGGGTAACTGCCCCTGGTTTACAGATCATTCCCCTGGGTGTTATACCCAGTCCTACATGCTGGGAGTAGAACTGCTCCTTGTTTACAGTTCAAGCACTGGGGTAGTGTATACCGTCCTACATGCTGGGAGCGTAACTGCTCCTGGTTTTCAGATCAAAGCACAGGGCTGTGTGCACAGTCCTACATGCAGGGAAGGTAAGTGCTCCTGGTTTACAGATCAATGCACTAGTGTGGTGTACACAGTCCTAAAGCTGGGCGGGTAACTGCTGCTGGTTTACAGATCAATGCACAGGGGTGTGTGTGCAGTCCTACACGCTGGGAAGGTAAGTGCTCCTGGTTTACAGATCAATGCACTGAGGTGGTGCACACAGTCCTACATGCCAGTGAGGTCAATGCTCCTGGTTTCCAGATCAATGTACTGGGGCGGTGTACACAGCTCCACCTGCTGGAAGGTATCTGCTCCAGAATACAGACCAATTCACTGGGGCGGTGTTCAGAGTCCTACAAGATAGGCGGGTAACTGCTCCTGGTTTATATGCTTTGCTTTGATCTATAAACATGGACTACAGAACAATGCACTGTGGCGGTATACACAGTCCTACATGCTGGGAGAGTAACAGCTCCTCGTTTACAGATCAATGCACTGGCTGGATGTACACAGACCTAAATGCCAATAAGGAAACTGCTCCTGGTTTACAGATCAATGCACGAGGGTGGTGTACACTGCTTTACATGCTGCACGGGTAACTGGTCCTGTGTACAGATTAATGCAGAGTTGTGTGTACGCAGTCCTACATTCTGTAAGGGTAACTGCTCCTGATTTACAGATCAATGCACAGGGGTGGTGCACACCATCCTACACGCCAGGAAGGTATCTGCTCCTGGTTTACTGATAAATGCACTGGGGTGGTGTGCACAATCCTACATGCTGGGAGCGTAACTGTTCCTGGTTTGCGGATCAATGCACTATCGCGTTGTACGCAGTCCTACACGCTGGGAGGGAAACACTTCCTCGGTTACAGATCAATGCACTGGGATGGGGTACACAGTCCTACATGCTGGGAGGGTAACTGCTCCTGGTTTGCAGATCAATGCAATGGGGTGGTGTACACAGTCCTACTTGCTGTGAGGTTAACTGCTGCTGGGTTACAGATCAATGCAATGGGGTGGTGTACACAGTCCTACTTGCTGTGAGGTAAACTGCTGCTGGGTTTCAGATCAATGCTATGGGGTGGTGTACACAGTCCTACATGCTGAGAGGTTAACTGCTCCTGGTTTACAGATCAATGCATTGTGGTGGTGTATACAGTCCTACATGCTGGGAGGGTAACTACTCCTGGTTTATAGAACAATGCACTGAGGTGGTGCAAACAGCTCTACATGCTGTGTGGGTATCTGTTCCTGGTTTATAGATCAATGCACTGCTGTAGTGTGCATAGCTCCCCGTGTTGGACAGATATCTAGTCCATGTTTATAGATCAAAGCACTGCTGTTGTCTGCACAGCTCACCGTCCTGGACAGATATCTAGTCCGGGTTTATAGATCTATGCACTACTTTGGTCTGCACTGTTCCTGGTGCTGGACAGATATCTGGTCCGCGTTTATAGATCAATGCACGGATGTGGTCTGCACTGCTTCTCATGCTGAATATTTGCTGGAGGAACACAGCAAACCAGGCATCATCAGGAAATGTAGAATGTGATGTTTCGGATGTAGTCCTCCTTTCGGGCTCTTGCAGAAGGGTGACAACCGAAGCGTCGACTTCACCACCTCCTGATGCTGACTGGCTTGCTGTGTTCTCCCGGATTCCTGTCTGTCTACTTTGCATTCCAGCATCTGCAGCTTTTCTGTCTCTATCCTGGCTTCCCGTTCTGGACAGATGTCTAGTCTACGTCTGAAGATAAGTGCTTTGATATGGTCTGTGCAGTGTTCCACTCTGAACAGATTGCTGGGTTGCAATGAGCAGTACACTGGCCTGGTCTGCACAGTGTTCCACGGTGAACAGATATCTCCTCTGGCTTTATGGTGTTTGGGCTGGTTCTGTGAGGTGGATTGCGAATGTGGTATATCTAACCATTTAGCTGATATGGCAATGGTTTTCGTTGCCATTATTGTGATTTAGTTGCCATTATCGTCTCTCACTCCATTAATGTTACAGTGTGGCCGTACCCAGTACATCATGTTGGTGGAGTGGATGGGGGGAAAGGTGATGGACAGGTCAAGGAGTTCCCCGTACAGTTCTCACCCTGACATTCTATACCCGCCATTCCCCGGAACGTTCTGTCCCCGACATTCTATAACCGACATTCCCTGTAACATTCTGTCCCCTGACATTCTATAACTGACATTCCCCGGAACATTCTGTCTCTGTCATTCTACAACTGACATTCCCTGGAACATTCTGCCCCCTGACATTCTCTAATGGACGTTCCGCGGAACATTCTATCCCCGACATTCTATAACTGACATTCTCCGGAACATTCTGACCCTGACATTATCTAACTGACATTCCCCGGAACATTCTGTCCCTTGATATTCTATAAGACATTCCCTGGAACATTCTGTCCCTGACATTCCATAACTGGCATTCCCTGGAACATTCTGTCCCCTGACATTCTATACCGGACATTCCCCGGAACATTCTGTCCCCAACATTCTATAAACGACATTCCACAGAACGTTCTGTCCCCTGACATTTTATAACGGACATTCCCCGGAACATTCTGTTCCAGGCATTCTATAACTGACAATCCCTCGAACGTTCTGTCCCCGACATTCTATAACTGACATTCCCTGGAACGTTCTGTCCCCAACATTCTATAACTGATATTCACTGGAACGTTCTGTCCCTGACGTTGTTTGTGAACGGCCGGACGTCATTGAATTGAACAAACGATAAGATCCCGAGGGAAGAGATCCCGTTCCAGGGAGAATGAGACACTGTTCTGAAGGCTGCTCAGGCAATTAAAGGGGTGAATACGATTTCCCTGTGTCTACATTTCTTCACAACACAGGATCGACCACAATTTAGACCAAAATACAGGAATTCCCAAACTCCGTTTGTCTTCAGGAAACTGGGAGCGAGTCCTTCAGGACAGCAACGTTTCCACCCTCCGTATTAGGAACTGGGAAGGAGTGAACTGTGTCTGCTCTCGAGTGATCGAGTGTGTGGGAATGTTCTAGAAACCATCTGTCCTTATGGATGTGTCTCTGTGTGTTTGGGGAGGGAGGGTTTCTTGTGGTTTATGTCACATTTTTGTCACTAATTCAGACCTTCCCATTTGTTATTCCAGCTCCAATTGTTTTAATAAATCTTTGAATAGTGACACATTTGAAAATCTCACTGGGTCCCTGATCAAACGGGTCCCTTTGCCTCCAGGCTGATGGATAATGTGTTTGTTTTCCTTCCTCAAAGTTAACGTAGTGACTATCTACGTCCTGCTTTATAAAGATTGTGGATTGTCTCCATGTGTCAGACATTACCTGGGGGCCATGGCAGCGGCGGATCTCCTGGTCATTATCCTCGACCTGATTCTGAGACACATTCCCATTGTTTATCAGGAACAGTTTTATTTCCTGAGGGACTCCGTCCCCGTGTGTAATATCCACGCTGTCCTGCTTTATGCAGCCACTGACTGCTCTGTCTGGTTCACTGTCACTTTTACCTTTGATCGGTTTGTGGCCATTTGTTGTCAGAAGCTGAAAAGAAAGTATTGCAGTGAGAAAACGGCGGCTGTGGTTCTGGGAGCAGTGACTGTGCTGAGCTGTTTAAAGAACATTTTCTGGTATTTTATGCTCAAGGCGAGGTATTGGCTGATGAACGCCCCCTGGTTTTGTGATGTATCAGACGCTGTTTATTCCTCCAGTGTCTGGGTCACAATTGAGTTCCTCCACTACATTCTCACCCCGTGTGTCCCATTTGTCCTGATTCTGCTGCTTAATGTTCTCACCATCAGACACATTTTAGTCACCAGCAGAGCCCGCAGGCGACTCCGCGCTCACACCAATGGGGACGCTCAGTCTGACACAGAAATGAGTAACCGAAAAAAATCCATCATTTTACTGTTCGTGATCTCGGCCAATTTTATCCTGTTATGGTCAACGTTAATGGTGTATTCCATATGGGACCGGATGTGGTATATTGGGTATCGGTCTGTGTCTCTCCATCGCTTTGTGCGGGAATTGGGCTTCATGCTGCAGCTCCTCAGTTGCTGCACAAACACCGTGATTTATGCCGTGACCCAGACTAAATTCAGGCAACAGCTGAAGAATGTGCTGAAATATCCCTTCACCCAAATCCATCAATCAATCAAATTCCCTCATTAATCAATCCCTCCGGGATTTTCTGATTTCAGTTCAGTGTTTCAGCGATGGAGCAGCCTGTCGCTATGGTAACAGGCTGAGGGTAGCGGTGGTTTGTCCATCCTTATCCCACAGGGGGATTACAGGGACAAATTTCAATGTTTCTCACAATTCAGGGCCCGGTGAGAAAAGGCACCATCCCACTGACTGTATCCATCACTTCCATTTGTAAACAATAAAAATGTTGATTAAAGCATGCCGAGCAGCAGAGTGACCGATGTTGTCGTGTGTCTTTTTGCTGAAAAAGCTGAGATGGAGAGAGAGAGAGACTCAGCCCGACGTCCTGGTCTTCAGAAAGGGGAGGGAACCGCGCCCTGATCTCAGGAGCTGGGTTTAACTCCCTCTGTCCCCGCACTCCAACCTGGTATCCCCATTTCCTCTCCCCTACTCTTTCTGCTCATTTCTCTCCCTCTCTCCCTCTGCACACACACTCTTTCTCACCACCTCTCCCTTTCACTCTCCCTCGACCCCGTCTCTCACACACACATCCCATCCCCGGTTTCTCAACATGCCTCAACTCTTTCCTCTCCCCTCCACTTCACTCTCACTCTCCTGTGGGAGAGAAAGTGGACGAGAGGGGTCGAGAGAGATGCGGGAGAGAGGGGGAGAGAGAGGGGTAAGAGGGGGGTAGAGGGGTCGAGTGAATAGAGGCGAGAGAGAGCGAAAGAGTGGGGAGTGAGAGGGGGAGCGAGAGGGGGCGAGAGAGGGGAGCGAAGATGGTATGAGGGAGAGGGGCGCGAGAGAGGAAGGTGGTGAGAGAGAGGAGGTGTGAGAGAGAAATGGGATAGAGAGGGAGGCGAGACAGAGAGAAAAGGGT
>NC_057727.1:71512106-71522740 GCF_004010195.1 Chiloscyllium plagiosum | reverse complement strand
GCATGACAGCGGGGCGGGAGAGAGCTGGGCAAGAGAAGGGGTGAGATAGGGGGCGAGAGAGGGGGCGAGAGGAGTGTGAGAGAGAGAGGGGCGAGAGAGGGGCCCAGAGAGCAGGGCGAGAGAGAGAGGAAGACGAGAGTGGCGGAGAGAGAGGGGGTAGAGAGGTGGCGAGAGACAGGGCGAGAGAGAGTGGAAAGACAGTCCTGTTGACCCTGCAGAGACGTCCTTCCTAATATCTGTGAACTTGTGACAACATATACAGAGCTTTCCCACAAACCGCACTGAAACATTGGGAATGGAATAGGCCATACAGCAGATTGAGCCTGCCACATTCTAATTAATGTCTGAACTACTCCTCAATGCACTTTCCCCACGCACTGAACACATCCCTTAATGTGATTAACATTGTGAAGCTATAAAATAGGAACTGATGTTGTCCCCTTGGTCTATCGAGTTTGCTATCCAATTCAATATAATGATGGCTGACCCTTTATTTCTACACCATACTCCTGCTCTCTCCCCCATCCTTTCGGTGTCTAGACATCCTTATTAGTCATTAGTGCCTTGTCTTCCACAGCCTTATGTGAGAGAGAATTCCGAGGTTCACCAGTCTGTGAGTGCAGACATTTATTCGTATCTAAATGCAATGTGACCTGTCTGTACCTAATACTGTGGCCTCTTGTTTTAGACTTCCGAGCCAGGGGAATTATCAACACTGCTGCCAATCTATCTAACCCTGTCAGTATTTTATATATCTCACTGAGATCTCCACTCATTTTCCTGAAGCCCATGGGGCTCAGTCGCCCCAAACCCTGCTCCCACAAAAAGCCTGTCATCCCAGAGGTCAGTCTGGTCATCCTTCGCTGCATTCCCTCAATGTCAGGTTTGTCCTTTGTTAGGTACGGAGACCAAAACTGCACACAACACAGCACAATGTTCGAGTTGAGGTCTAACCAAGAGCCTGTACAGCTGCACTGAGACACCCTTACTGCTGGACTCAAGCCCACCTGAAATGAGGATCAACACCCCATTTATCTTCCTGACTGCTTTCTGCTCCTGCAACCTTGCTTTCAGTGACTGGTGTACAGGGAGATCCCAGATCCTTTTCAATGTTACAGCTCCCCACTTGGTGGGTCTGCGTAACCTGGTCTGTGTGCCAATGTATTCCCAGTATTGACTTCTGTCTTCAGAACTCACTGCCCTGCATGGAACTCAGATGTCTGTTCAAACAATAACAGAAGAAAAGTGCAGTTCCCTTCATAGATCGACATTTCTCAACCACTTCCTTTTCAAATGGTTGGCTGGCATTTTAGTATTTCCCAACAAAGTAGACAACATCACATCTATCCACATTGTTCTTCATCTGTCACATATTTACTCATTCACTCCATTTGTTTCAATCACCTTGCAGTTTTTTTTTCACATCCTCCTCACTTTTCAAAATTCTAGCTCCGTCAGCAGACTTGGAAACTTTGCATTTGATTCCCTCAACGAGATGTTTGAGATGTACTGTGAATATCTGGTGCCCCAGCACCAATCATTGCGATGCCCATTTTAACACCATGTTCATATATTATCCCCTATCCGATGTGCTTTTACTTTGCACACTAGACTTGGGACTCTATTAAAGTTCTTGCTGAAAATACAAGTTCAGTGCACTGAACTTGTTTTTTTTTCTGTAATTAATCTACCAGTCAGTTTCTCAAATATGTTTCCCATTTCATCAATGTGTATTGATTTTTTCCTGTGCCCATTATTTTCATCTCCAATAATTACTCCAAATTAGTTTATTTACTAATTTAATTCTACATCATTTTCTCATCAGACTCAGATTTTCTCCTATTGCTGGGAAAGCTTTGTTTATGTATTTTTTCTGTGAAGACAGAAGTGAAGTCGCTGTGTCATGTTTCTCTGTTCTCCATTCTCCATTCCCTGCTTTCAGACTGAAAGGAAGCTGAAACTTTGACTAAAAAGAACAGCTGTTGTCTATTCACCCTGTCCATGCCCCTTGCAATCTTAAACCTGAATTACTTACCCACTCAACTTCCTCTGCTCCAAAATAAATAACTCGGGCTTACCCAGCCTCTCTCCACAGCTCATATGTTCCATCCCAGGGAACATCCTGGTGAATCTCTTCTGCACCTCATCCAGTACAATCACATCCTTCATGAAATGTGGCTACCAGAACTGCACACAATATTTCATTTGGCCTTACCAAAGTGCTACATAAAACTCGTATAATCTTTGGGTCAATGAATAAAGGCTTTATCGACACTCATGCTGAACTCATCAATTATCATATCCAGTCACATTCAGGGATGTGTCGAGAACCAAGCTCTGAGCTTCCTAGTGTGATGCCATTCTTTGTGTACTCCCCTGTCTGGTTCCTTCTTGCAAAGTGTATTACCTCATATTTATCAGAGTTACATTCCAACTGCCATTGATCTGACCATCTGACCATCCCATCTGTATCTTCCTGTAATATAAGACCTTCCTCTTCAGTGCCAACCATCCGGCCAATCTTTGTGTCAAACACAAACTTAATTACCAGACTCCCCCTACCCACTTCACATTCACATCACTTATGAATGCCACAAATAATAAGGAACACAGCACTGATCTCTGTGGTACACCGGGGAAATTGGACTCCACTCACACAAACAGCCTTCTACCATGAAGTTGAGTTGGGATGCAACTTGGCAAGTCACTAATAGGCCATACATGTTCCCTGGTTGTTCTGTTCCACTTGATATACGTGAAGAATATCTGGGGATTCTCCTTAATCTTGCCCTGCCAACAGGCTTCCATGCCCCTGTGTTAGTCAGTCCCGTCCGAGGAAAGGATTTCCTCCTTATTACGGTCTTAAATGTCATATCCCTTATCATGTCATTATTTGCCTTAAATATAAGTAGACAACTAGAGAAATATTCTATTTATTTCCACCTCATCACATGTATCATAGATTTTTGAAATTTCACTGCGATCACCTCTCATGCTTTGAAACTGGAGAGGTCGCAAGAAAAACCTCCCCATCAGAAAATCTTGTCATCTCAGGAATTAATCTGGAGAATGTCCATTGCACGTCCTCTGTGATCAGTGTCATCTTTCTTAGGTTAGGTCACCAACACTGCACTCAATACCTCAGGTACACTCTCACCAACACTCTATGCAACTGCTTCATGATGTCTTTACCTCTATATTCCGATTCCCTTAAACAAACTCCAACCTAACTTTAACTTTCCAATTACACGCATTCCTCCAAATACCATTTACACTAATTGCATTTACGAACTCACTGTGTGAGTTATAGAGGCATTGAGATGTACAGCATAGAAACAGACACTTCAGTCCAATCCGTCCATGTTTAGCTTATATCCCAACAAACTAGTCCCACCTGCCCGCACCCGGCCCATATTCCTCCAAACCCTTTCTATTCATATAACCATCCAAATGCTGCAATTGTACCAGCCTCCACCACATCCTCTGGCAGCTCATTCCAGACACGTACCACCGTCTGTGTGAAGAAGTTGCCCCTTAGGTCTCTTTTACGTTTAGATTTAGACTACTTAAAGTATGGAAACAAGTCCACACTGATCCGCCAACGCGCAACCCACCCAGACCCATTCCCCTACATTTACTCCTTAACCTAAGGCTATGGGAAATTTGGCACGACCAATTCACCTAACCTGCACATTTTGGATTGTGGGAGGAAACCTACACAGACATGGGGAGAATATCCAAGCTCCATACAGCCTGAGGCGGGAATTCAATCCGAGTCTGTGGCGTTGTGAAGCAGTATTGCTAACCACTGTGCCACTGTGCCACCCAATGATTTACTCCTCTCACACTAAACCTATGCCCTTTAGTTCTGGATCGCCAATCCCATTTATCCTCTCCATGCCCTTCATAAGTTTGTACATCTCTGTAAGTTCACCGCTCAGACTCCAACGCTCAAGGAAAAACAACCCCAGCCTGTACAGCGTCTCCCTATACCTCAAATCCTCCAACCGTATCAACATCCTTGTAAATCTTTCCTGAACCGTTTCAATTTTCACAACATATTTCCGATAGGAAGGAGACCAGAATTCCACACAATATTCCAACAGTGGCCTATCCAGTGTCCCATACAGCCGCAACATGACCACCCAACTCCAAGACTCAATACTCTGACCAATAAAGGAAAGCAAACCAAACACCGCCTTAACTGTCCTATCTACCTGCGACTCCACTTCCAAGGAGCCATGAACCTGCACTCCAAGATCTCTTTGATCACCAACACTCCCCAGGACCTTGCCATTAAGTGTATAAGTACTGCTAAAATTTGTTTTCTCTAAGTGCAGAACCTCGCATTTATCTGAATTAAATTCCATTTGCCACTTCCCAGCACATTGGCCCATCTGGTCCAGATCCTGTTGTACTCTGAGGTATCCTTCTTCGCTTTCCACTACACCTCCAATTTTGTTGTCATCTGCAAACTTACTAACTGTACCTCTTATGCTCGCATCCAAATCATTTATGTCAATGACAAAAAAATGAGGACTCAGTACTGATCCTTTTGGTACTCCACTGGTCACAGGCCTCCAGTCTGAAAAACAACCTTCCACCTCCACCCTCTGTCTTCAATATTTGAGTCAGTTCTGTATCCAAATGGGTAGTTGTCCCTGTATTCCATGAGATCTAAACTTGCTAACCAGACTCCCATGGAGAATCTTGTCGAACGCGTTACTGAAGTCCATATAGATCACATCTACCACTCTGCCCACTTCGTTACTTCTTCAGAACACTCAATAAAGTTTGTGAGATATGATTTCCCACCTACAAATCCATGTTGACTATCCCTAGTGAGTTCTTGTCTTTCCAAATGCACGTGCATCCTGTCCTTCAGGATTCTGTTCAACAACTTGCCCACCACTAACGTCAGGCTCACTGGCCTGTAGTTCCTTGGCTTGTCTGTACCACCCTTATTAAACAGTGGCACCACGTTTGCCACACTCCAGTCTTCTCTCACCTCTCCTGTGACTATCAACGGTACAAATGTCTCAGCAATCACTTCTCCAGATTCTCACAGAGTTCTAAGGTACACCTGTTCAAGTATTGGGGATTTATCCACCTTTACCCGTTTCATGACATCCAGTACTTCATCCTCTGTAATATGGACATTTTTCAACGTGTAACCATCTATTTCCTGACATTTTCCATATCCGTTTCCACAGTAAATACTCGTTTTTACTGTGCAAAATACTCGTTTATTATCTCCCCCATTTTCTGCGGCTCCACACAAAGGCTGCCTTGCTGATGTTTGAGGGGTTCTATTCTCTCCCTAGTTATGATTTTGTCATTAATGTATTTGTAAAAAGGCTTTGGATTCTCCTTAATTCTACCTGCTAAAGCTATCTCAAGTCCCCTTTTTGCCCTCTTGATTTCCCTCTTAAGTATGCTCCTACTGCTTTTATACTCTTCTCAGGATTCGTTCGATCTATCCTGTCTACACCTGACATATGCTTCCATCTTTCTATTAATCAAACCCTTCTGTTAGCCAGCATTCCCTATGCCTACCAGCCTTTCCTTTCATCCTAACAGGAATATACTTTCTCTGGATTCTTGTTATCTCATTTCAGAAGTCTTCCCATTTTCCAGCCGTCCGTTTACCTGTGAACATCTGCCCGCAATCAGCTTTTGAATGTTCTTGCCAAATACCGTCAAAATTGGCCTTTCTCCAATTTAGAACTTCAACTTTTAGATCTGGTCTTTCCTTTTCCGTCATTATTTTAAATCTAATAGAATTGTGGTAGCTGGCCCCAAAGTGCACCTCCACTGACACCTCAGTCACCTACCCTGCCTTATTTCCCCAGAGTGGGTCAAGTTTTGCACCTGCTCTAGCAGGTTCATCCACATACTGAATCAGAAAATTTTCTTGTACACACTTAACATGAGCAGCAATTCAGTTCCAACTGGCTCAATGACGAGATAGAATGACTTACCAGGAACACCAACTATAGCGAGGATGGGATAGTAACCAGCTTGAATAACCATCAATACATCATAGATCCGAAATGCTAATGACATCCAAGGTTGTGAAAGCCAGTAAAAATCCCCGGGTAAACTCCTGTCCATTGTTGGAACATTCCAGTCTAATGTTCTCAGATTGCGTTCCATTGTTGGAACATTCCAGCCTAATGTTCTCAGATTCTGATCCATTGTTGGAACATTCTAGTTTAATGATCTCAGATTGTGGTCTCTCCTCCCCCTCTCTCTGGGTCTGCTGATGCCTGTTAGTGCTGTCGCTGATGTTCCCGATGATACTATGGGATAACACATTGAACCGAGTCCCTAATTAATAGAAGAGGAAAGCCCTCCAGTGACACATTTAGGGTGCACGGAGACTAATATCAATCACAGTCGCTGAACAAATAACTCCCGTTAACCCATTTCAATTCAACACTTTTTATTAATATTCAAAATTATGATTAAAATTTACACATTCTGGATGGGATATGTGGGCGTGACTGAGGGACCAAATGTTGGGGCTGGTAGAACACTCATGTGTAAGCATTCAATCTGCCTTGGATATGGGAGCAATGGCAGAGGTTTATCAGAATATAAGCATGCTTCTCCGTTTCTAAATTGAAACATACATTCTGTATCTACTGATCAGGCACTGCCATATCAGTAAGACATTGAGAGAACTTTTTTCTCCCATGATCTGAGAAGAAAATATCCCTAAGACTACGTGCGGTTATAACAGACAAGGACGTGGTTATATTAACAGGGAATTGTACCTAAGAGACAATGTTTGATAATTCAGTGTAGGCAAAGCATGGCGGTGGAAAAGGCACAGTAAGCCAGGCAACATCCTTTTAGCAAGAGAGTCGACGTTTCAGCCAGGACCTTTCTTCAGGACTGGGGAGGGAGAAGGGGGCTAAGTGAAACTGGGTGATGGGGTGAGGCGGGGGAAAAGATAAGTGATAGGTGAGGGAAGGTAGGAGGTGATAGTGATAGATCGGTGGGGTGTGTGGAGCAGATGATGGGAAGGAAGATGGACATTAGGTCTCCTCGAGAGGGCAGATGTGAGTCCAGAGGTTGGATCTTGTATCTGGGTTGGCCAGGGGAGATTTGCACATCAGTGAATCCAATGTTCATGCCGTGTGTTTGCTGGCTTCCGAGGCAGAAGATGAGGTGTTACTGGTAACATCCTGGTAAATCTCTTCTGAACCCTCTCCAGCTTAATAATCTCCTTCCTGGAACAGAACTGCACACGGTACTTCAGAAGAGGCTTAATGAATGTCCTGCACAACCTCAGCATGACTTCCCAACTTCTAAACTCAAAGATCTGAGCAATGCATAACCTTAAACACCCTGCGCCACAAACTTCAAAGAATTATACCTGTGCCGTGGGTCCCTCTTTTCTATACAACTACCGAAGCCCAGCATTAATTGCGTAAGCCCTGCCCTTGTTTGGTTTACCAAAATGCAAAGCCTCACATGTATCTAAGTTAAACTCCATCTGCCACACCTCAGCCCAGTGAATGATATTACTACCCCCTCACACTTCCCCTTTGGATTAAACGACAATCCCCTCTCCAGAAGGCCGACAGACACCAGCCTTGAGTTTCCCAAAGACCCGGAGCTTGGTGTGCCTTGCGCAGGCAGCGGGAGGAGTCGGTTAGCAAAAGCTGGAAAGGGAACACCTGCCTTGTATTAATGAATGGTTTTAGGAAGAGGGAAGCCACATGTTAGAGATTTGAAGTAGTGACCGGTGTTTTGGGACCAGAGTTGTTCTCCTTCCTTATCTCTGGTGTTCAGTATTGATATCTACTCGTGATCCTTCATAGTGCAGCGTGTGTTTGCAGGATTTCTTCCACAAAAATAGCAGACTACTGATAATAGCCATTTCACCCAGAAATGATAGCCAAACAATGAAGGTCTTCACAGTTTATCTCAGTGACACAGCAAATGCACTCAACATCCTGAAGGGCTTTTTGCCTGAAACGTCGGTTTCGCTGCTCCTTGGATGCTGCTTGAACTGCTGTGCTCTTCCAGCACCACTAATCCAAAATCCGATAGTTAAGGCGAATAACTTGTACTTTTTTCAATGAGAAATGTCCCCTGTATAATTTGGTAATATTAAACAGAATTTAATAAATCCATATAGCCTTGATTAATGGATGGTGCCCACGTTTCTGAGGCAGAACTCTGGATTCGATTCCAGTCCATGACTGTCTGGTAGTGCCCCTATCTCTGTAGAAGATGGTGCATATTCATGTCCTGTGGAGGTGTGTCACAGCATGTTACACCAGGCTGATGAACAAACACACAGGAGTATCATGTTGCAGCTTCACCGGCTAATGCTGAATGATGGTCGTCTCCCTATCAGTGGGCCGAAACTTCCAGTTTCAAAGCCCACAGAGCTGTTTCATAATATGCCTGAACAAGTTGATTAAACTCTTTTTGGAATAGTGCCTTGATGAAGAAGGAAGATGTACGACTACTGAATTTGAGAATTGAGATGCACGGTGACTGAAAGCACAACCATTCGTGTTTATTGGAGTCACATTTGCACTTTCTAGAGGTTTATAAAATGATGAAGGGCATGGATAGGGTGAGTGGTCAAGGGGCACCTGAGGTAGCATCTGGAAATACAGAGTAGAGATCATTACTCATTTCGTGTTAGGAAATCTGTAACTAGTGGAATTCTTCAGGGATCTGTGTGATGTCATCAACAAATTACAATCCATACCAATGAATTGGATGAAAGGGATGGAGCACAGTTTGCTTATGCATCAGGATAGTCATTCAATAAGATGTCAAATGGAGACAGAGCGTCTGCAATGGCATACAGGCAGGGGGAGGGCAGAGTGTCTGCAATGGGATAGAGACAGGGGAGTGCAGAGCATCTGCAATGGGATAGAGACAGGAGAGTGCAGAGCATCTGCAATGAGATACAGACAGGGAAGGGGAGGGCTTCTGAAATGGAATACAGACAGGGCGAGGGCAGAGCGTCTGCAATGGGATGCAGACAGAGGGAGGGGAGGGCGGCTGCAATGGGATACAGACAGAGAGAGGGCAGAGAGTCTGCAATGGGATACAGACTGGCATTAGGCAATGGCATACAGACAGAGGACAGTTGTGAGCAAACCTTCACCAGAAAAAAATAACAGTACTATATATATGATGGGAAATTTCTGTTTTAAGGAAAAGACAAAACAGCAGAAAATTATTTAAATGCAAGGAGAATGCATAACTTAGTGGTACCGAGGGATTTATGTGTTCTGAAACATGACTCACATCAAATTACTCTGAAGATGCAGCATGTGATTTGGAAGGTAAATGGAATGATTCTGTTTCGTACAAGTTGTGTTGGGTATGATCTTAGCGATGTATTTTTCTGCATCTGTACAGGGCATTGCTGAGATCACATCTGAAGTATTACGTGTAGTTATAATTGCCGAAACTGATAAAAAAAAAACAAAATTGCTTTCGAAACGTTTCAAAGTTTTTTCTCTTTACTCATTCTTGGGATGAAGGCATTCCGTTATGAAGAATTAACAGTTCAGCCTGAGAATGAGGGTTGTTGTATTGACCATATAAGTTCTTGAGAAGAGTATAGTTGGTGAATACCGGATGGGTATTTCTTCTTGTGTGGGAGAATAAAACTGGGGAAATAATTTCAGAATAAGTCAGTTTGAAAGGTAAGGTCATTGGACTGAAAAAATGAACTCTGATTTCTCTTCATACATGCTGCAAGACAGGCTGAGCTTTTCCAGTAATTTCTGTATTTGTTTTAGAATAAAACATATTCATCTTAACACAGATATTGTGAAGAAAAGAAACGCTTATTTTTACATTATGCAGGCACATATTAACAGATCTTCAAAACAAGTAGAGCCATTTATTGTTAATGAATTGATTCTGTGTACGACAACAGCAATAGTGCACTGACCTGGAGTTGAGAATGTGATGATGTCATATAGTTCGGACAATGTACAAGGAGAGCTCGCATGGTCCAGTTTGGGCTCTGATAAACGTTACTGATTTAACTTAGAGATGGAAAAATGTCGCCTATCTGTGAAGGAACTGTCTGTTGCTCCCTTTCTGTTTCCCTGTCGCTCATCACAGAAAAGTGTGGAAGTGAAAAAATAAACAGTCGCCTTTCCCACTCATGGAGGATTCCTGATGATGATTCATTGGAATCTCCCCACTGCCTGAAGCAAAGCAATTCAGCCAAATCCAATTGTTTCATGAAGAACTCCCATTGGCAGAAGGTTGTGCGAGCAGAATAACTTCAGAAGTAATTATTCAGACTCGATAGTGAGGGTGACAGTCAAGAGATGCTGTGTCTGCAAATGGGAATCCGGGATGGTGTTTAGCCTCCCACGTGCCAGGGTCCAGGATGTCGCATAGCAGCTGTAGAACGTTCTCACCGGGGTGGGGGAGCAGCCAGAAGTCATTGTGCACATTAGTACAAATTACACAGGTAGAAATAGTGATGAGGTCCAGAGTGATTACAGAGAGCTAAGAAAAAGGGTAAAAGACAGGACCGCGACAATGGTGATATCCGGTTTACTTCCAGTGCTCCGTGCGAGTGAAGGTGAGAACAGGAGTATATGGCAGGTGAATGGGTGGCTAAAGAATTG
>NC_057727.1:71499910-71512010 GCF_004010195.1 Chiloscyllium plagiosum | reverse complement strand
AACTGTTTCAATGCAGGATGGCTGACAGGTAAGGCCGATGAACTCAGGGTGTGAATAGGTATGTGGGACTTGGATAGTATAGCCATTACTGAAACATGGCTAACGGAGGGACAGGACTGGCAGCTTAATGTACCAGGGTACAGGTGCTTTATGCGGGACAGAGACGGAGGAAGGAGGGGATGGGGAGTTACATTTTTGATTCAGGCGAGTATCACAGCAGTAATCAGAGATAAAATAATTGATGGATCATCCAATGAGGATTTGTGGGTGGAGCTAAGAAATAACAAGGGAATAGTGATAGTATTTGGGTTGTTCTAGAGGCCCCCAAATAGTAAACGGGGAATTAGGAGAATTAAAATATGTAAAGAGATTGGGGAGATCTGCAGGGTCAATAGGATTGCCATAGTAGGAGATTTTAGTTTTCCTAACATAGACTGGGAATGACATAGAATTAAGGACTAGATGGGCTGTATCTAATAAGTGTGTTCAGAAAAGTTTCCTCACGCAGTATGTAGAGGGTGCAACTCGGGAAGGGACGAAACTTGACCTACTCTAAGAACTAGGGCAGGACAGGTGACTGAGGTGACAGTGGGGGAGCATTCTGGGACCAGTGACCATAGTTGTATTAATTTTAAAATAGTTATGGAGAAGGACAAAACTGCTCCACATATTCAAGTTCTAAACTGGGGCAAGGCGAATTTTGACAGAATTAGACGGGAGCTTGTAGGGGTTGGTAGGAGGAGTTTGTTTGCAGGCGAAAGGACTTCTGGCAAGTGGGAGGACTTTAAAAGTGAAATGTCTACAGTTCAAGGTCTATATGTTCCTGTGAGGGTAAAAGGCAAGGTTGGGAGGAATAGGGAACCCTCGATGTCAGGAGATATTGTGGATTTGACCAGCAAAAAGGAAGCGTGGCTCAGGTCCATGCAGCTGGGATCAAGGGAATCCGTGGCGGTGTGTAGGGGATATAGGAGTTTACTGAAGATGGAAATCAGGAGGGCGAAAAGGGGGCACAAGATAGCCTTGGCGGAGAAGATTAAGGTGAATCCAAAGACATTATTTAAGTATATTAAATTAAAAGGAATAACCAAACGAGAATATGACCCCTCAAGGTTCAAAGTGGACATGCATGTCTGGAACCGGAGGAGATTTGCGAGATTCTCAATGAATATTTCTTTTCTGTCTTTACCCTGGATAAATACATGAAGACTTGGGAGGTTAACAAAGGACGTGGTGTTACCTAGGGGTGAGTCATTATCACAGGAGGCGACGTGTTGGCTGTACTAGAATGTATGAAGGTGAGATAAATCTCTTCATCCTAAACAAGTGCATCCAAAAACACTGCAAGAGGCTACAGAAGAAACTACCGGGACCTAGTTGATATTTTTGCATCATCGTTAGCCACAGGTTAGGTTCCAGAAGATTGGAGGGTAGCAAAAGTTGTTCCCTTATTCAGGAAGGGAAGCAAAGAAAAATCTGGGAACAATAGGCCAGGAAGTCTAACATCTGTGGTACGTTGGTTACTTGAGAAGACTCTGATGGCTAAGATATACATGCATTTGAAAAGACAGCGTTTGATTAGAAATTGTTTTTTTTTTCAGATTCTCTACAGAATGGAAACAGGCCATTTGGCCCAACAAGGCCACACCGGCCCTCCAAACAGTTACCCACCCAGTCCCATTACCCTACCCTTTATTTATCCCTGACGAATGCACATAACACTATGGGTAACTTAGCATGGCTAATTCACCTAACCTTTGGATTGTGGGAGGAAAATGGAGCACCCGGAGGAAACCCAAACAAACACAGGGAAAATGTGCAAACTCCAGACAGAGAGTCACGCGAAGCTGGAATCAAGCCCAGATCCATGGCACGACGAGGCAGCAGTACTAACCACTGAGCCACAATTCCACCCTTGCTTGTTGGCAAAACAATGACACAGGTACAAAATCTATCTGCCCTTCACCCATGATGCAAGTTCCAATACAACATACCATGGATAGTTTATTCTCCACTGAAAATGTCATCTTATTATTATTATTATTTATTATTGTTTGCTATTATTAAATTTAATGATTATTATTAATTGTTGTTTTTAGACTGAACAGATTGCATGGCTTTGTGAGTGGGAGATCATGCCTCACAAACTTGTTTGAGTTCATTGATGAAGTGATCAGTACTATTGATGAGGGCAGGGTGGTAGAAGTAGTCTGTATGGTTTTCAGTAAGGCCTTTGAAAAGGTTACCATTGATAGGCTGTTCTGGAAGGTTGAATCGCATGGAATCCAGAGGGTGCTGGCAAATTGGAGACACAATTGGCTTGATGGTAGTCAGCAGAGCGTAATAGTGGAAGGATGCTCTTGGACATCTTGCCTGAGACACATAACGTTCATCTGGGTTCAGTGCTGCGTCCATTGCTGTTTATTATCTATGTCAATGATATTCTTGAGAATGTACAAGGCATGATTAGTAAATTTGAAGATGAGACTAACATAAGTGGTATCGTGGACAGTGAGGAAGTATATCAGACATTGCAGCAGGACCTTGATCAACTGGAGAAGTGGACCTAGGAATATTTTTAGGAGAATGTGAAGACTGCAGATGCTGGAGATCAGACCTTTAAAATGTGTTCCTGGAAAAGCGCAGCATCAAAGGAGCAGGAGAAACAACTTTTCTGGCATGAGCCTAGGAACCCTCCAACCACAAGGAATGAATGCAGATTTCTCCAGGTTTCTCATTTCCCCTCCCCCCACCTTTTCTTAGTCCTAACCCTCAGACTCAGCACTGCCTTCTTGACCTGCAATCTTCTTCCCGGTCTCTCCGTCCCCACCCCCTCTCCGGCCTATCTCTCTCACCTTATCCTTCTTCCACCTATCGCATTCCCAACGCCCCTTTCCAAGTCCCTCCTCTCTACCTTTTATCTTAGCCTGCTTGGCACACCCTCCTCATTCCTGAAGAATGGCTTATGCCCGAAAAGTCGATTTTCCTGCTCCTTTGATGCTGCGCTTTTCCTGCAACATATTTTTAAGCGAGGAATATATTTGCAAAGTTAGATCAAGGTAGGAGTTTCATGGTGAATGGTAGGGCCTTAAGGAATGCAGTTGAGCAGAGGGACCATGAAGTTCAGGTACACCGTTCTCTGAAATTGGACTCACAGATGGACATGGCAGTGAAGAAGGCTTTTGGCACACTGGCATTCATCAGTCAACACATGGAGGAGGAAATTGGGAAGTTGTGTTGCAGTTATACAGGATGTTTATGAGGCTGCAGTTGTAGTGTTGTGTTCGGTTTTGGTCACATTGCGATCAGAAGGCTGTTTTTTAAATTGGAATGTGTGCAGACGGAATTTACAAAGATGTTGCCAGGACTCAACAGTGTGACTTATAGGGCGAGGTAGGACAAGCGAGAACTTTTTGTCTTTACAGTGTAGGAGACTGAGAGAAATCCAATAGAAGTGCACAAGATTATGACAGGCATGGATAGGGTGAATGGACTCAGGCTATTTTCCCAGAGTTGTGGAATTGAGGATGAGAGGACATCAGTTTAAGGTGAGAGGGGAAAGAATAAAAGGGAAACTAATGGAATCTGTTTTACACAGTGAGTGGTACGCAAAGGGAATGAGATGTCAGCATTTATATTTACAATATTTAAATGGCATTTGGACAAGTACATGGGCAGGAAAGGAAGAGAAGTCTATGGGCCAAGTGCTGGGAAATGGGGTTAGTGTGGATGGACATTTGGATCAGCATGGACCCGTTTGGGACAAAGGGCCTTTCTCAATGCTGCAGGACTTGATTACTCTATAAACAGAACAGCATTTGGGTGAAACTCTCGTTTTTCCTTTGGTCATGAATTCGAATAATATTTGGACAAAGATCTTTCAAGTTAACTTTGCAGATATTTTGCCTTTCAGTTTGTTATAAAAACGTGTGTGTGTGTGTGTGTGTGTGTGTGTATGTGTGTGTGTGTGTCACTCTGAGAACTATATCCTTGGCCACATCACCATACTAGTTATATTTTTTTGTGGCCAGTGGATGAGTGGGACTACAAAAGGGAACAGCGGTCCAAAAGCACATGAAAGTATGACTCAGTGAGCCTAACGTCAGTGTAGAGGGGTTTGTTGGAGGCAATTCTGAGGGATAGGACTTCCATCCATTTAGAAAGACAAGGACTGATTAGGGATAGTCAACATGGCTTTATGTGATGAAAATAATATCTCATTTATATGTTTGAGTATTTTGAAGACGTGACAAATTAGACTGAAGAAGGCACTGTTGTATATATTGTTTACACAGACTTCAGCAAGGTGTTTAATAAGGTTCCCCATCGTCGACAGGCTACGAAGGTTAGATCACAAGGAATCCAGTGAAAGCTAACCAACTGGTACAAAATTGTCTTGAAGGTAACGGATTATTTTCCAGACTGGAGGCCTGTCGCCAGCGGTGTGCTGAAAGAATTAGTGCTGACCTCACTGCTTTTCATCATGGATATAAACGACTTGGTTGGGAATATCGGAGGCATGGTAGGTAAGTTTACAGATAACATAAAAATCATGGTGCAGTAGACAGTGAAGAAGATTATCTTAGAGTACAACGGCACCGTTGACCATCAAAGGGCCCAGGACTGGCAGATAAAGTTTAATTTAGATATTTGTGAGGGTTTGCATTTTGGTAAGTTAAAGCAGGGTCGTGCCCTGGGGAATGTTGCTGAACAAAGTGACCTACGGGGGAAGGTTCATAGTTCCTTGCAAGTGTAATTGCAGGTATACAGGGTGGTGAACAATGCAGTTGGCATGCTTGCCTGAATCGGTCACAACATAGAAGTTGGGGTGGCATGTTGTGCTTCCATATGGACGCTTGTGAGGCCACATTCAGAATACTGCGTACAATTTGTTTGGCTCTGCTAAAGGATTGATGTTGTTAAGCTTGAGAGGGTGCAGAAAAGATTTATAATGGTTTTCTGAAACCTGAAGGTTTCATCGACAGGGAGAGGATGAACAGGTTGAGGCTTTTACCCCTGGACTGTCGGATGCTGAGGGGTGACATGGAAGTGCTTTATAAAATCATAAGGGGTATGGATAGCCTGAATTGCCAAAGATCTTTTCTCCAGGGCGGGGGAGTCCACAAGTAGATGGGTTAAAGGTTTAGAAGGGACCTTAGGGGTAACTTCTTTCATGCAGAGGGTGGTGCGTGTACGGAAAATGCTGTCAGAGAAAGTGATGGAAGCGGGTACAGTTACATGTTTAAATGTATCTGGACTGGTACATTAATAGGAAGGATTCAGAGCGATGTGAGCTAAATGCTGGCAAGTGGGACTAGATCAGATTGTGATATCTGGTCAGCACGGGAAAACTGGAATAAAGGACATGTTTCCACGCTGTATGACTCTCTGATTGAATAAGAAGGATGAGGAAAAATTCTAAAAAGGGCTTTTCAAGTGAAAACTTTCTTCCCCAGATGTTTGAGGTGTCTCTCTGATTACAAGAATTCAAAGCTGAGTTAGTTAAATATTCGACAGAGAAGTGAGTCACGGATAATGTGATACAGACAGGAAAGTGGGGCTTACAACACAACCTGATCAGCCACAATCTTAGTGCCTGGTGGAAAAAGCTCGAAGTATCACATGACCCACTCCTGCTCCTCAGCACCATGTTTCCGTGTTCAATTCAGCCCCTCACACCTGCTAGACAGGAGCAGTTAGAGACCACTTGCTGTTATAAACTTGTGCCAGATACAGAGGCTACCATTCAGTCCCTCAGTACTGTCACATACAGTTTGGGGTGATTTGGAAAATGTAATTGGAAATCCCAGAATGATTATGGAAGAGAACCCTCATCTCTCCTCACAGAGCTGCCCCTCTCTGCAACTTTGTGTCATTTATTGGTCATGTTATAGAACTAGGTTCATTGTAAATACAACCCCCATACCTCAACCAGAGATGGCTCACAAAATTCTCTGGTCTCCCAGGCCACAACATTCAAACAGACCTTCCAGGAAAATATCACCCACTAACTTTCCAATAACAGAATGTGAGAACATCAGAAAGAAGAGCATGTTGTTCACCGCCGCCCCTCCCCACTCTCCTCCCGCCCCCAAGCCTGCTTTGCCTTTCACTAAGATCGTGGCTGAACTGCTCTTAGTCTCATATCCTCTTTGAAATTCAAATCTTCATAACTCTCAACTCTCTGACTGGTCAAAATCCATCTCCAGCCTTTACAAACACTTCCATCGAACGCAGAACATTGAACAGTACAGCACAGTAGAGGATCTCAACCCTTGATGTGCCACCCGTTTATCCTACTCTAAGATCAGACTCACCTACATTCTTCCGTGCACTTTCTTCCATATGCCTATCCAAGTGTCTCCCAAGTTTCCCTCATGTATTTGACTCTACTCACACCGTTGGCAATGCATTCCACACAGCCACCACATTCTGTGCGAAAAAAAAAAACAACCGCTGACATCTCGTCTAAACCTTCCTTTAATTACCTTAAAATTATGACCCCTGGTGATAGACATTTCTGCCCTGGTGAAAAGTCTCTGGCTATTCACTCTCTCTTTGCCTCTCATCTCCTTTTATCCTCGATCAAGTCACCTCTCATTCTTCTTAACGCAAATGAGAAAAGCCCTAACTCCCTCAACCTTTCTTCATAAGACCTGCCCTCCAATCCAGGCAGGATTTCTAAATCTTCCTCATCCTTCCTATAATGGGGTCACCAGAAGTGAACAAAATACTCCAGGTGCGGTCTAACCAGGACTCTGCAGAGCTGCAGCATAACCACACGGCTCTTAAAGTTAATCTCCCTTCTAATGAAGGCTAACACACCATTCGCCTCTTGAACAACCCTATCAATTTAGGTAGCAACTTTGAGGGATCTATGGACATGGACACCAAAATCCCTCTGTTCTTCCACACTGGCAAGAACCTGCCTATAACCTATATTCTGCAAATATGAGCTTTCAAAGGGAATTACTTCACGCTTTTCCAGCTTGAATTCCATCTGCCACTTCTTAGCCCAGCTCTGCATTATGTCAATGTCCTGTTGCAATCTACAAAAGTCCTGCAAACACTCATGTACCACTTCACAAATCTACGTGTCATCGGGAAACTTACTAACCCACTCTTCTACTTCCTCATCCAAGTCAGTTATAGCAATCATAAAGAGAACTGATCTCTGTGGGACACCACTGGTCGCTTTCAGTGATCTAGCTCCCCTACCCCTCTGTGTAAGAGAATTCTTGACATTCACTACCCTTTGTTTGAAGGAAACATTTTCTGTTTTGTACACCATATCCTATTGATATGAACAAAAGACGGTACAAGAGGGATTAGACAGAGAGACTGGCCCTGAACTCAAGGCAGTATTAGACTGAGGTTAACATCAAGTAGTCTGAGGAAAATCGCACTTGTTGAGACTTGATTACGACCTCATCTACTGTTTGAAATCATTCACAGCACAAGAGAAGATGTTTATCATCAGTGGACATCAGCCACCTCAGTCGTAGGGCATCACTGCAGGAGATCCTCAGAGTAGCTCCCTCAGCCCAGGCATCCCCCAGTTTGTCATAATAGAATCCTTACAGTGTGGAAGGAGGCCATTCATCCCATTGAGTCAAAGTGAGCAAAATTGGGGATATTCTCTGACGTTTACATAGTTTTCAGAACAGGACGACCCTCCACAGCTCTTGAGGCCGTCTGTATCCATGTGTAACAAGAACTGGACACCATTCAAGATCGTGCTGTTAAAGTATGGGTAACATTCATGTAACAGCACTGCTAGACATTGTACATTTCCGCAGTAAAAGGTGCAGCTCATTCGGCACCTCAATCTGTGTTCACAAGAATATTTGGAAGTCATTCAACCCATCAAACTATTGGACAAGATGTGTGATAGCTCATTCAGTCCGTCCTGTCAAATACATAGTAAGAGAAGGAATCTGCTCACTCCCTCACTTACGCGGGATCAGGAAGAGAGTGTTTTGCACCTGGAGTTACTTACTGAGGGACAGAAAGCGGTCATTCAGCTTCTCAAGTCACTAACCCAGGAACAGGAAGGTGTCAGAAATGCTCCAACTTCACAAACAAATGGAACAGGAACTAAACAGATAGACTGCACCATCCTGTTCCTCGTGGCTTAATTGCTCATAGTACATATGTATAACTTTAACATGGTTTTCTGGCAGTAGGAATGAAACCAACTTTTTGAACCATTCACCAAGGTGTTTTCCATCTCCATGATAGAAGACCCATGGTCTCCATATAGGTCAGAAGGTGGTGCAGAATTGTTAACACTTTCAGAATGATGGTATTGTGACTGCTGACAGGATTGTGTCCAAAGTGACATTCAATTCAGTGTCACACAGTAACTGTGCATTCAAATGTCAGGGACAATTAAAGTGTCAAGCATACAAGCGTCGCACCCTCATCAGGTGGTAGTGGAGGGCTCGATCCTAACACACAGAACTTATAGCAAAAATGTACAGTGTGATGTAACTGAAATTATACATTGAAATATTGACTGTCTGTTAAGCCTTACATCTGTTAGAATACCGTGATAGCTTCACTTCTTTCATGTGTAAATCACAAAACCTTTTTTTAAAAAAAGATGCGTTCTCGAGTTAGCTGTTAACAACGGGTGATAGCTAGACAATATGTTGAAGGTGTTGGCCCCCTGTGTTCTCTGTCTATGCCATGATGTTTAGGGGGTCACCATATGTTTTGGTCTCCCTGAATGGACGCAGCAGCTGATAACACAAACCTAAAAAAAGCGTCCATGCAACCTCTCTTTACTCTGTAATGACAGGAGCAAGTCAAATCCCCACACACATGGTGCACGCATTTAGTGTTGAAAACGTTTCTCTTCTTAGCGGAAAAAAAGCCGTTACATCTCTGCACAGTCCCACACTTACAGTTCCTCTCTTCAAAGAAGCAGTTGACAATGTAAATTTACCTTTCTCTGTATCTCAGCAACTATAATGGCAGCACTTGTATTGCAGATGGAGTAGATCACCACATTTAGAGAAGAAGGACAGAGGGAATATAACTCAATTTAAACAGGGACACATCAAAATTAACATGGTATTCAGGAATATGGGAAAACGGGAAATTTTAGAATTAGCTCCCACTTTATTTTCCTTCTGGTTCATCATCAGCAGTCCCTTTGTTCGCTTTTCATTTCTCGTGCTCTCTCTATCTCTCTCTCTCTCTCTCTCTCTTGCTCTCTGTCTGGACATTTCTCCATCCATTCAACTAACCTTCCGATCACTCATCCGGCCATCCCTGATAAAAATAATATTATTTCCCAGTTACTTTCAGTTGTCTCTCTCTCTCGCTCTCTGTCTGGACATTTCTCCATCCATTCAACTAACCTTCCGATCAGTCATCCGGCCATCCCTGATAAAAATAATATTATTTCCCAGTTACTTTCAGTTGTGATGTAGGGTCACTAGATTCGACACTTTATCTGTTTTTCTCCTGACAGACGCTGCTATACTTGCTGAGATTCTTCAAAATTTTCAGACACGGGAGAATTTTATTTCATATCTCCATCATCCACGGTTCCTTGGTTTATTTCACCTTTAATGGTGTTGTTTCACAGGATGTCAGCATCACTGGTAAGGGCAGCATTTGTTATCCGTCACTAATTGCCATTGACTGCGAGGCCACTTGTGCAGACAATATGGAGCTGATTTTTTTGTCACTCTTAGATTCTTTACCAAATGCTATCAGTGAATTAATAAAAGAAATCCTGATTGTTTATGGTTGCCGTTTTTAAAATGAGGTTTCATTCCAATTGTTCCCATTCACATTTAAGTTCTAACATCGGTTGTGGTAGGATTTGAAACAATGCTTTTAAAGTCATAACTTGTGTCTGTAAATTGCATATGAATTACACGGCTAGTGACATTATTACTCTGATATGAGATCCCTATTATGAAATAACTGGAGAGACAATAAAAAGTTTGTGATCAAAATATTTGTAACTGGAAGAGTTCTCAGAAAAGAACTGGAGCCGTAAAATATGAAGTTATGAAGGAGGCAGATGATGGCTAATTCAGCATCAGCACTGAGGTAAAGTTGGAGAATGGGAATATTATAAAGGTAGGTGTAGGCAGGTTTGATGACAGAGAGAATACCAAGACATAAAACAGTTCAGGGCAAAAGGGAAACTCAAGGGTCTGAACAGCCTTGTTCCTTCTTGGATGTTTTTGAATGAGGAGTCTGACATTGATGTAAATGAAGTGGAGTTTGTGACTGAAACTGAAGATATCAGTTTTTGCATTTTTAAAATATAAATAAATGAAATAGCAATAACCTTCACCATCGTTTATAGAATGGGCAGTGTTTGGCTTACCAGGAACACCAATAATAGCTGGAATAATCATCAGTATGGCTCGTATCCGCAAGTCTAAACATGGCCAATCCTGAGAAAGCCAGTAAAGACCCAAAGATAAACTCCTGTCCATTGTTGGAATATTCCAGTCTAAAGCATTCAGATTCTGATCCATTGTTGGAGCATTCCAGTGTAATGTTCTCAGATTCTGATTCATTGTTGGAACATTCCAGTCTGTTGTTCTAAGATTGTCTTCCTTTCCCTTTCTCTGTAGCTGCTGATCCCAATCATCTTAAGGATGACACTGCCGCTGATGCTATGAGATAACACGTTGAAGAAAGTCCCTTATTAATAGAAAAGGAAAGTCTCCAGGAACACACTCAGGATCCATGAAGGCTGACATCAATCACAGTCACCGAACAAACAGCTCAATTTAATCCCTTTCACAACAGCCCTGACAAATGACAATAATACGTGGTCTTCCTGAGATGTTGAAATCGCTGACTATCGGGCTAATGGCACGTCACGAATTGTAAAGTTAGAGGGGAGGCAGAGAGATGATGCTTGCTCTTTAATAGCTCATTGATTCGCCTCTGTTTTGGCAGTGCAGGAATTGCTGGGCTCCTGAGGCTGTGTCTGATTACCAGGCCTGCTGCATCCTTTGGCTTTATTTATTTCTATTTAACTTTGACACTTATCTTACCAACATTGCATGGCTTAGGTGGGTTTAGAAATTTTTGAGAGACCTACTTCAGTTGTATAGACGGTTAGATACAGTCCATTCCTTGTTGTCCTTGCAGCCGCGGCCTGGTCCTGTAGAGTGATGGTCAAACTCTCACTGAACCAGGATTCTTAGTTTGACCTTTCACCAGTTATTGCTGGGGTTGAGCAGGGCTGGAAGGCAGTAAATCTCTCCCGGTTGCTACACACTCTAGATTTCTCTTAGAATTGGCTTTTGATGTTCATTCCACCTGGAGTGGAGAACTGCATGTCCGACAATATGTTTCCTGAATTGGATTTTGGACAAGTGTGCGTTTCTAGGATGTTACCATATTGGAGCAGTTACTGTTTAGTAATTAAATAACGTATTAATCTGTTATGGAAATGTGTTGCTGGAGAAGCGCAGCAGGTCAGGCAGCATCTAGGGAACAGTTTCTAGGATGTTACCATATTGGAGCAGTTACTGTTTAGTAATTAAATAACCTATTAATCTGTTATGGAAATGTGTTGCTGGAGAAGCGCAGCAGGTCAGGCAGCATCTAGGGAACAGGAGAATCGACGTTTCGGGCATTAGCTCTTCTTCAGGAATGAGGAAAGTTTGTCCAGCAGGCTAAGATAAAAGATAGGGAGGAGGGACTTGGGGGAGGGGCGTCGTAAATGTGATAGGTGGAAAAAGGTCAAGGTGAGGGTGATAGGACAGATTGGGGTGGGGGCGGAGAGGTCGGGAAGAAGATTCTATCAGGACATAGTGATCAAAAATGGTGTGTTTTGGCTTGTGCATGAGATGAATTTTCATAGACCAGCTGCCATATCTCACGAGGGTAGCAATCTAATCTCATTTTCACTGTCTTATCAATATAGTCAAGACTGCTTAAACAGGAGGTGCAAGACTTGCGCCCACACCTCCCCTCTCACCTCCCTCCAAGGCCCCAAAGGAAACTTCCATATCCGCCACAGATTCACCTGTACCTCCACACATATCATCTATTGCATCCCCTGTACCCGATGTGGCCTCCTCTATATTGGGGAGACAGCCCGCCTACTTGCGGA
>NC_057727.1:71438556-71496810 GCF_004010195.1 Chiloscyllium plagiosum | reverse complement strand
AAGTTTGTCCAGCAGGGTAAGATAAAAGGTAGGGAGGAGGGACTTGGGGGAGGGGCGTCGGAAATGTGGTAGGTGGAAAGAGGTCACGGTGAGGGTGATAGGTCAGACTGGGGTGGGGGCGGGGAGGTCGGGAAGAAGATTGCAGGTTAGGAAGGCGGTGCTGAGTTCGATGGATTTGACTGAGACAAGGTATTTCCCCTCCCCCCACCTTGTCTCAGTCAAATCCATCGAATTCAGCACCGCCTTCCTAACCTGCAATCTTCTTCCCGACCTCTCCGCCCCCACCCCAGTCTGACCTATCACCCTCACCTTGACCTCTTTCCACCTATCACATTTCCGACGCCCCTCCCCCAAGTCCCTCCTCCCTATCTTTTCTCTTAGCCTGCTGGACAAACTTTCCTCATTCCTGAAGAAGGGCTAATGCCCGAAACGTCGATTCTCCTAGATGCTGTCTGACCTGCTGCGCTTCTCCAGCAACACATTTCCATCTCTGATCTCCAGCATCTGCAGACCTCATTTTCTCTATTAATCTGTTATGTTTTCCAATAAATTAAATTATTCCAAGTTCCTCTTATTTTTGTTGTAATTTGTCTACAATAAATTGCGTTTTGCTTAATGTCAAATATTTTGACCAAACGAATTGCATCTGAAACACAGCACCTCGCAATTACGTTAAAATAAGAAAACGTTGGGGTCGAGATGACCTTCTTCATATATTATGAGAGGCGTCTGTTCGGATCCATAACAAGAAGGACAGATATTCATGTTTTAATTGGATAATTATTTAATGGACAATAAGTTTCAGGAACACAGGGTTTGACAGCGGAATGCGCCGAGCTGGATGAGTGATAACTCTATCAGGAATTATATCAGATACACAATCCACCCCACAGCTCCAGCCCAGATACGTATCAGATCAGATGAGATATCTGCTCAGCACGGAGCACTGTGCAGACCAGACTCAGTACAATTCAGCAATCTGTCCAGGAGGGAATACTATGCAGCTCTCTGTAATCCACTAGATATCTGTCCAACATGGGGAGCAGTACAGACCACACCAGTGCATTGATTAAGAAGCCTGGACGAAACAGTCTATCCAGCATGGGTGATAGAAAGAGTCTTGCTCTATAAACGTAGACAAGGTATCATGTTCAGTGTGGGAGCTGTGTCGTGAATAACAGTGAATTCATCTGTTACTCTCCCACCATGCAGAGCTGTGCACACCACCCCCGTGCATTGTTCAGCAACACTGGGTTAGATCATTGCCCAGCGTGGGGAAACTAGCATCCCATGCTGGAAGTGACAGGATATACAGCTACCATCCATTAACGGCTTCATATCTCCGTTGTGCAATGACAAGGGGTGCTGTGGGTGTGTAAATCACTGCCAGAGAGTGATGACAGGGGAATCAGTTAAAATACCTAGAAACAAAAGCATTTTGTGAAAAAAGGGAAAGGGAGATTGAGAGACAACTTCATGGAAGATCACAGGTTTCAGAATGCTTAAATGGAGATATTTCGAGGGCATCCTACAAGATGAGCCATTATTATCAGGAATGATGGATGAATGTGGTATTGGTGTCAGTTGAGATGATGTAGAATTCCGTATAAGCATTTGTTCTGCAGCTTTGTAACTGTGAGTAGGGTGAACAGAGTGTATGACTCATTGGGCTGAATCTAACAATAGTTTGTCTCAGTGCCATTTTCATTGAGTGTGACAGAGGGATTGTCTGTACGAGGCTGAGCTAGTTTCCAGGTGCCATCTTTTCGAGCTCACCTCATTAACTACCCACCCCACCCCACCCTATGGTGTCCCTCTCATTCAATACCGGCCCGATTCTCCCAGCCATCATGGCTGAAAGTATTCACCATCGCCCGGATGTCCCTGGATATTCCATAATCACTGGCACTGGTACAATCTTTAAAAGGCCAATGGGCACACGGTTGAGCTTTCTCAGTTTGGAGCTGCCCTGTAGAGTTTACCACGAGCATGGCAGATAAGGGGCAATTATACCACGGTTTGTCGACAGGGGTACGGAGGTCCTGGTGAATAGTCTAGTACAGAGAGGGGCCATTCTCTTCCCAGAGGAGGCCACAGCATCAGACCCACCGAGCATGATCTGAGCTCACCACCCAGCTCAGTTCAATATCTGCGATCTGATGAAATGTCCAGCAATACAGGAAAAAACATCAATAACATTCCCTGCTCTGTCAGGATAAGGGTCACCATATTCTCTCTGCTCCCTCACACTTACGGTATATCTGTTATAGCCCCTATCCCCGAACAAGGCTCATGCTCCACCACTCCCTCTATTGCATACAGCACCTTCCCTCTCTCTTTCTCTCTCTCTCTCTCTCTGTCTCTGTCTCTGTCTCTCTCCCCAACTCCCCTCCCCTCACCTTTGCAATACCCCCACACGGCAATGCAATGTCCTGAAGAATGCCAATTATGGAATGTTCCAGACAACGTTCCAAGTAGTTCCAATTTACAGAAAAATGTCAGTGCCCCAGTATGTAATACGTCAGAGGAAGGAGTAGAGATGCATGTTTTTAAAATCGCATAGTATTCAAATCCATCATGAGACATTTCAACCATTTAAACGTGCTCTAGTATTAATAAGATCGGGGGTATTCTGATTGTGCACTGAGCTCCTTATTAGAGGAACTTGCAAACATTCAACCCCCTGGGTTTATGTCACTGACCAGACGACACTCAAGCACTTTTACCCTGGTTTTCTTCGAGCACCTGTTCAAGGCCATTTCCCATGGGGGACGGACTCTCCTAATAATATATTCCACCAGCTTTATATGACTATGTATTGGTAAGCAGATTTTACACAGACCAATCAAAAATATACGCTTATTTTATGGTTATCAATATCAAATTACAATTAATATTTCTGGTTATTTCACTTGTCTCATCTTATTGTATTCAGCTAAAGACAGCTTCTAAACACTTATCTCATTATAAAATACAAATTATTGCAAAGAACATTTTTATCCCCAGCCATTGTCTTGACCGTTCTCTGAATTGTACCTTTTCCTTGTTATGAAAATTTCTATTGCCCTTTTTCTGTGACTTTTTCTGAATGTAGCAGTTACACGGTCTCCCACGCAGTTGGCTGTACGGCTGGTTTGTGATGCACAGGGAAGACAACAGCCCAGGTTCAATTCCCCACCCTGAGAGAGGTTACCTGAAGGGTACGCTCTCTCATTCTCACCCCAGCACCCGAGGTGTGGTAACCCTCAGCATAAACCACCACGAGTGGTCTCTCTCTCTATTGACAGTGCACCCCCATTGTCCTTTGGAACAGTATTCTATCATTGTTAACATTTTAAAATGTTATCCATGTCATCATTTCGTTTTGCCTTATATTCCTGGATGTTGTGGAGCAGTGACATTTTGTACCACTGTCAGCATTACTCCCACACTGTACATTCCTGCCCATTCCCCAAAAATCCATGACTCCAACGTTATTTATGAACCTTGCGTTCTGTGTCTCAAAAAATATTTAATATCTCTGTCTCCAATGATCTGCAAAAAAATTAACAAATTAACAAAAAAAAAATTAACCTCATATCTATCAGTCAGATTTTTTTTGTCACCTTACCTGAGAAAGGATATAATTACATTGGAAGCAGTCCAGAGATGTTACACTTCACTGCGATGAAGAGCTTATATTATGGAGGCTTTAACACGCTACTCTTGGAATGAGACATGATTTGATTAAAACACACAAAACCCTGAGGACAGTGGATCAGGTAAATACACATTGGGAGTTTTTATAGTACAAACTTGTGTCATTTTCAGAGAACTTCGACAATGTTGAAGCACGACATTTTTGCCCATCGAGTCTGCACTGACCCCCTGAAAAGCATCCCAGACAGCCCTGCCCCTTCCACGTAATCCAGCTTTTCCTATGACTAACCCACCTAACCTACACATCCCTGGGTACTATGGGCAATCAGGCATGGCCAATTCACTCTAAGTTGCACATCTTTAGATTGTGGGTGGAAACTGGAGCACTGGGAGGAAACCCACACAGACACAGGGTGAATGTTCAAACTCCACATAGAGGGTCGCCCAAGGTTGGAATTAAGCTCAGCTGCTTGGTGATGTGAAGCATCAGTGCTGAACACAGATCCACCATGCTCCTCTGTGGCTTAAGAAAGAAAACTGTCTGACTTGTTCCTGTCACTGAACGTGACCCAGTCTGAGAACTTTATCATCGGCCATTGCACCAACCTTGTTACATTTAAAATTTGTTGTAAGTAATGGAGGAGTGGGACTAGAAAGGGAAAGTGTTGACACCCACCAACCTCAGTCAGGATCAGAGTGAGGAGAAATTCACAAAGTGGGATTTCATTCAAGTGGGAATTCCCTTTCCCAGAGGTTTGATGGCTCAATCTTTATATTATATCGATGCTGGATTCGTCTGCTTTTCCATAGACAAGTGAATCAGGGATAATGGTGCATGGAGAGAAAGTGCAGCTGGGAACACAATGAGATAAGCCATGTCCTTATTTACTGGTGGAGTAGGGTCAAAGGTCCGAAAGGACCAATCGTGTCTGTCAGCCCTGTGTTCTGATGTTCCATTCAGCCCTTCGGACCTGCTATACAGGGGCAGATCGAGGCCACTCCGATGGTTAGGTGTAGTTTCAGAAATGTCCCCTCTCTGTAACTTCTGCTCCCCACTTGGGTTATGTTTAAGACCCAGATTCGTTGTGGATACAGCCCCCATCCCCCACCCAGGGTACAAATCCTGTACTCTCCCTGGATGCAACATTTTACAACACGATTTCCAGGAAAATAACCAGTTACCTTCCAAAAGCATAACATAAGAACGAAAGAAATAGAAACAGGAGCGGGCTATTCGGCCCCTCAAGCCTGCACTGTCATTCAATAAAAGATGGCTGAACTACTCCAGGGCTCAACTCCACTTTCCTGCTAACCCGTTCTATCCTTCAACTCGCTGATATGTCAAAAACAATTCCACTCCGTCTGTAAATACATTCTGTGTCCCAACCCCCACAACTCTCTGTGCTGGGTATTCCATACATTCACTAACGTCAGAAAGAAGACATTTTTTGCCTCTCAGTTTGAATTCAGTATCCCTTATTCTGTACCTATATCCCAGAATTCAAGACTCTGGCCAAGCGTGGACCCATATTCTCTACATTTACCTTTCAGCCCTCTCTGTATCTTGTAAGTTTCATTAATATCACCCTCATTCAATTCAGCCACAATGAATAATCGCTTCATCCATTTAGATATACTCAATAATTCAACCTTTTCATCCCAGGAACCCGCCTAATGAACCACCCTGGTTATTTGCTTTATCAGCATGTTGACATTTTTTCAGACACGGAACACTCCAATCCCTTTGAACTGCTCCTTTTTTGGGAGTCATTTCCATTAAATAACAGCCTGTCTTTTGGTTCTCAGTTTCATGCACAAACTCGGATGTATATTGCACTCAGTTTCCACCGTCAGGCTATCAGTATAGATGGTCAATAACTGATGCCATCGGACTGATATTTGTGGTACTCTAGTTGATACATTTTATCATAAAGCTCTATTAATCCTTACTCTCCAATTTCTATGTGTTAACCAATCGTCACTCCATGCAAATATATTATCCGTCATATTATGAGCTTCTGTATTGTGTAAGAACCTTTATTTTGTGATACCTTATGGAAAATCTCTGGAAAGCCTAATGTCTACCAGTTCCCTTTCATCAAGTCCGCTTGTTACATTCTCAGTGGTATCCAGATAAACCTTGCATTATTTTTTAAAGATCCCCTTGCATAAAACCATACTGATTCTGCGTGAAGCTTTTCTAAATGTCCTGCAATTCCCTCCTTAATAACAAACTCCCGCAGATTTCCAACAATAATGGTGAAGCTAAATGATTCCTGCTTTCAGTCCCGTTCATTTCTTGAAGACAGGCGCCACATTGGAGGTACTCCAGTTTCGCTGAAACACTCCTGTAATCCAGAGAGTTATGGAATATTTTACACAGTGCTACCAGTCACTCTGTAACCACTTCCTTTAAAACCAGCTATGAAGTTCATCTAACCTGTCCTCCCCCCACCCCAAACACACTACTCTATTTGTTTTTAAAAAACTTGGTCCTTTTTGTTAGAACTTCCCTTCTAGTACCATTTTGTTTACAGCATTGAAATATTTACAGTGCCTCACCTTGTCAGGACCAATGTAAAATATTGGTGTAAATTACTTGCAAATTCCCTCTGGGCAATTCCCCCGTCACACCCTCCAAATATCCTCAATATACTTTCCTGACTTCATTTCCACAAAAAGTCACGCACTCATCCTGAATTTGTTTATTATAAACACAGAAGAGCTCATGCAGCCATATCACCCACAAACAGACCCTTTGGTCCAACTTGTCTATTCTGACCAGGTTTTCCAAACTAAACTAGTTCCACCTGCTTGCACTTGGCCCAAATGCCTCTGTACGTTTCCCAGTAATATTTTGGTCCAACTGTCTTTTTAATATTGTAGCTGTATCCAACACTTTTCCTCTGGCAGCTCATTCCATGCACACGTCACCCTCTGCTTCTTCGTCCCTTTTAAATTTTCCCCTTTCACCTTAAAGCTATGTCCTCCATGTTACAATTTTACTATCCTGTCGAAAAGACATTGGCTATGTAACCTATCTATGTCTCTCATGATTTTATACACTTTCACCCCTCAACCTCCTACACTCCATCTGATATTAACTTCAAGACTAAGCATTTAAAAATAATCACTGCAAATTTGAAACAATATTAAAAGCGAATGGTAAACAACACTCAGCCCAAAACATCATACTGTGATTTGTTTTTCTCCATATTACATTACTAAGGCAGCATGAAACTCTTACTAATGCCAAGAAGAAGTCAAACACCTGAATTTCTTTGTCTGAAGGGGGCTAAGATCTCTACAGTGAAAACGTATCTCTGCGCAACTCTATGTAATACCACATAGTCAACATTCTTTTCCCTGGTCTCCCTGTCTGGTTGTGCCTTCTTTAGCTTGCACTCAATATAAAGAACTCCTTTCCCCAACTCACATCTTAATTTAAACCCATTTTACATCATCTACTCGTTCACCACTGATAAAAGCCCGATTTATCTTTTGCCACACCGTTCTTTACACTGTCATCCATCCCCTACCTCTGACAAGGGAATAAAAAGCCCATTTCCAATCATTTTCAATTCCAAACAAGTGTCACACTGATCTTGAAACCCATTAACTCTGTTCCTACGTCTCTCCAAATGCTGCCAGACATGCTGAGCTTCTCCAGGATAGACACAGCACAAAGTTTCAATTAAACAAACAACTATGGATACTGGAAATAAAAATATAAAAATTGCTGGAGGATCTGGGACCTTTGTAGAACGGACACTTAGCCGAAGGATTAACTCTGCATTCACTCCAGAATATGTTGCTAGACCTGCATAGTTTGTTCAGCAATTTCTGTATTTGAACAAGTTCCAAAATTGTGTGTCCAAGCTGCTCATGCGCCCTGTTCAGCATGGACTTCCATACACCAGGAAGTGAACGATAAAACAAGGTGCACAAATTCCTTGGTTCCATAAGTTTGGCATCACTGATACTACAGAGCTCTTAATCATAGTCAGGGAGAGGAACAGAGGGAAACACATTCACTTCAAACACAGAAGATGGCATTGCGGAAAGGAAAAGATTCAGATGGATATGTTAAAGTGTTTGAGTAATGTAACAAATTGGAGGCGTGACGATCGGGAGAAACCCTCAGCAGAATGAAGATATGAAAATGGAAGTGTTACCACATCAGAAACCAGTTTAGGTCACTGAGTACAGGGCTGATGGATGAATGGGTCTCGATGTGAACTGCGGGATGGTCAGGATAATGCAATCGCAGATATTGCAGTTCCAGCTGGTTTTATCATGTGATGATGTGGTCAACAGCAGCAACAGAAGCAGCGTTGTAATCAATCACAATCTGTAACTGTTTACCCACGATAATCCACCAGGCTACCATGAGCATCAAGCTGATCTATTGTTCAGTGACGAATGTGGGGTGAACGTGCCAGAGTCAGAATCATGTGTATCTAAACGTAATGATAACCCGTTAAAGCTACCGCACTTGACTGGTAGGATTCCAAACATCAGGACTAACATCTAGGTGAGAGGGAGATATTATCCCCAGAACTACAGATCAGATCTAAGATTTACAGTCCTGCCACGTCCAGTCATAAATATCAACGGACCATTCAAAAACTTACTGGACGAGAGGACTGCAGATATATCACCATTCTAAATAATGGAACAACCCTGTACATCAGTGTAAAAGACAACAATACAGTGTATGCACCATCCTCAGCCAGAAGTGTTGCTTGGATGATGCAGATCATCCTCGCCATGATGTACATGGAATCACAGATGCCAGTCTTCAATCAATTCGATTTGCTGCACGTGAGATGAAAAAACAGCTGAACACAGTAGATACGACAAAGGAAATGGGCCCTGACCCCATTCCTGTAATAGGACTGAAGACTTGTGCTGCACAACAAGCTGTGTCCCTGGGGAAGCTGCTTCATTCCAGCTCCAACTCTGACAATTGCAGAAAATTACTCAAATATGTCCAGTCCGCAAAATGGAGAATAATTACAATCTGACAAATTACCACCCCATCACTCCCATCTGGATACTCAAATTGGTGGGAGTTCTTTCTGACAGAGTTGTCAAGCAGCACAGAAATAACCTACTCAGTGCGGTTTCTGATAGGTCCCAATGTGGAAATGGTGCAGTTGTGGAAATGTCACTGGTATACTCATCCAGACCAGGCTAATGCTCTGGCAGCTGGTGGAAGTTAAAAACAATTAATAACATATAAATATCTAAAATCTGGTGTCAGTAATAGTGACCCTAAACCAATTGTCGATTGTAAGCATCTATTTCTTTCCACAATGTACATTCAGGAAGTGAATCTCCCATGCTTTCTTGGTCTTGCCTAAAAGTGATTCCAGACACACAGACATGTGATAACCTCTTCAAGGGTCTCTGAAACGGCCAAGCAAGACACTCAATTGTATCAAACTGCTTCGAGTACTTCGAGGGTAAAACCATACCCAATGCCCAGCACTAGACTCGGTATCGGAAAAGGGAACGGGAGACACAGTCCTGTCGACCCTGAAGACATTTCCTTCCGAACATGTAGGAGCTATTGACAACATTTACAGAGCTTTTCAACAGACTGCACAGAAACATCAGGAAATGAGTAAGGCATTCAACACTTTGAGCCTTCCCCATTCTAGCTAATGGAGAAAATTTCCTCAGTGCAGTTTTTCTCACACAGTGTTTCGTATCCCTTAATATACTTAAACATCGTGAAATATGTAATAAGAACTGCTGTCGGCACTGTTGTCCATCAATTGTGCTCCTCCAATCAATATACAGGCGGTTCTGTGGTGACGCATGCCTATTAATCATGATTTGGCTGCAATGCCGTTCATAAATTATGTGTTTTTTTTAAATGAGGCAAGCTCGTGTTCTCTGTTACGCGATTCCATCCCAACATTGGCTGAACAGCAAAACCCAGCTTGTGATCCTCTATCTGCAAAATGCACACACAGTGTGTTCAGCTAACACAGGGATGCAATCCGCTCTGCAAGCCTTGAAACTGAGCCTCACACTGGTCATTGTAGTCTACGTTTCGAAGAAACAACATTTCAATCTGGGGGAGAATTTCGGGGAGAACTGGAATTCCACGGCAGCATCACGAGGTCAGTCAGCCACGAAAACATCTGGTGAAGAGCATCGTGAAAGGTCCAGCGCTGTAGTCAGTCGCTGTAGTCTTGAAGTGTTACATATAAAGTACAATTTCATTGCAAAAAATGTTTTAAAGATTAACTTAGACTGTGTTAGTGTGTGTTTTAGACCACCTTCCATTTTTGGTTTTTAATGATATTTCAGGGTTCGGCCCTTAACCCCATAGCCCTCGTTAGTTATGTTGCACCATTACCAAACTGCTCCAAGATTTGGAACGATAAAACCGAGAGAAAACTCGTTGTCCGAAAAGGGAACGGAAACTCAGTCCTGTTGACACTGCAGAGATCTCCTTCTTAACAT
Organism: Chiloscyllium plagiosum; assembly: GCF_004010195.1. Taxonomy (NCBI): domain Eukaryota; kingdom Metazoa; phylum Chordata; class Chondrichthyes; order Orectolobiformes; family Hemiscylliidae; genus Chiloscyllium; species Chiloscyllium plagiosum. The sequence goes on along the minus strand of NC_057727.1, from coordinate 71,486,691 downwards.
CTGAGATCCTGTGACAGCTGTACTCCAGCTGTCTGCTCATTCCTTTCGTGTCCAGAAACCCTTATTTATATTTACTGTCCTGGTTTTCACAGCCTTATGTGGGAGAGAACTCCCCAGGTTCGCCAGTCTCTGAGTACACACATTTATTCTCATCTCAATGCAGAGTGACTTGTCTGTATCTAATACTGTGGTCCCTTGTTTTAGACATCCAAGTCAGGGGAATTACTATCCATGCTTCCAGTCTATCTCGCCCTGTCAGAGTTTTATATACTTCTCAGATCTCCACTCATTTTCCGAAAGCCCATTGAATACAGGCCCAGTCGCCCCAAACTCTGCTCCCACAACAAGCCTGTCATCCCAGAGATCAGTCAGGTCACCCTTCGCTGCTCTCCCTCATAGTCAGGTTTGTCCTTTATTAAGTAAGGAGACCAAAACTGCACACAATACTGCACAATGTTCAAGATGGGGTCTCACCTAGGGCCTGTACAGCTGCAGTAAGACACCCTTACTCCTGGACTCAAATCCCCCTTTGATGAAGGTCAACACACCATTTATCTTCCTTACTGCTTTCTGTTACTGCAATAATGCTTTCAGTGAATGGTGTGGAGGGAGATCCAAACCCTATTCAATGTTACAGCTCCCCACTTGGTGGCTCTATGTACACTGGTCAGCGTGCCGAAGCCATTCCCAGTATTGACTGCTTGCTTCAGAATGCACTGCCTTGCATAGACGTCGGAGGTCAGCGCAGAACGAAACAAAAATGCAGCATAAGTTCCTTTATAAATCAATATTTTTTCAAGCAATCCCTTTTCAAATTGTAGGTTGCCGTCCTGTTTTCCCACCAAAGGGCACGACGTCACATCTACCCCCATTGCTCTCCATTTGCCATGTATTTGCCTATTCATTCCACTTGTCTCAATCACCTTGGAGCTTTTTTACATCCTGCTCAACGACTCACAATCCGACATCGACATTTAGTGCCATCAGCAGAATTGGGAATATTGCATTTGATTCCCACAACCAAACGTTTGGCGATTATTGGGAATAGCTGGGACCCAAGCCCCGATTCCTGCTATAGCCCCGAGCTTTCCACTCGAAAAAACATTGTTTTATTCCTATTCGCTGTGTCATGTTAGCTCTCCCATTCTAAATTATGTCCCCATATTAACCCCAGTCCCATAAGATTTGAATTTGAAAGGTAGGCTGGGAGCTTTATCACCTATTTTCCTAAAAATCCAGTCATATTGTATTGATTGCTTCCCCATAATTTTGCTCAGTCAGTTTCTCAAACATGATTCCCATTTCAAAAATCCCTATTGACGTTGTCTCTGCCCATTACGTTAGGTCCCAATACTTCCTCTAAATCTGTTTAGTTGCCAATTCCATTCTATTTCCTTTCTTTCTCACCAGATTAAAGTTTCCTGGTATTGCTGGGAAGATTGCTTTTTTGATTTGATTTCTTCTGTGAAGTCATAACTGAAATATTTGCTTCATAGTTCTGCCATTACACTGTCCTCAATACTCTGGTTTCATACAGTCAGGAAACTGCACAGTTTTACCCTTAATTTTGCCACGTACATGTTTTTAGAACCAATTATAAATTCACTTTTATAACCCTTGTTAATATACTCTTCAAAAATTCATCAATTCCGGCTTAAGGTGCTGAATGACTGACATTCTACAGCCATACAATCACATGAGCATAGCCTCTGTACCGTCACAAATACAGCACGGTCGACATTAGTCCCACTTTCTGACCCACGACCCGTAACTGGGAATGTTATGGCATTTCAATTGCGCAACCTTGTATCATTTTTTTTCACGGTTGTTAAGTTACCCGTGACAACTCCCCTCTCAGGAAGTGCATCCCAGGACCCACCACAACCTGGGTTAAAATAAATCCTCAAATTCTCACTAAACCTCAAACCCTCCACTTAAAAAGTGCGCTCTCCTGTTCTTGACTCTTTGACTAAAAGGAACAACTGCTGTCTATCCACGCTCTCCATGCCCCTCGCAATCTTATCCTCCTGAATCACCTCCCCATCAGCGTCCTCTGATCCAAAGTAAGCAACGCAAGCTTATCCAGCCTCTCTCCATAGCTCAATGGTCCATCCAAGGGAACATCCTGGTGAATCTCCTCTGTACCCCCTCCAGTCCAATCACAATCTCCCTGTAATGTGGATCCCAGAAATACGCAAAATGTTCCATCTTGGATTAACTAACGTTCTGCATAGCTCTTATAATCTATGCCTCGATGAAAACAGGCCATGTTTACAATCGCTATGCTTTATCAACTTGTGTGTTACCCTGCCCATACCCATTCAGGGATGTGTGGAGAAGCACCCGCTGAGCTTCCTAGTGTGTTGCCATTCATTTAGTCCTACCCTTAATCATCGCCATTATTAGGGTTACGATCCATCTGTCATTGATCTGTCCATCTGACCGTTCCATTTACAACTTCCTGTAAATTTAGACCTTCCTACTAATTTCCAATCACCTGGCTAATCGTTTTTAAGGTTACAAAATCACACAAGGTTATAGTCCAACAGTTTTATTCAGAGGCATTAGCTCTTTATGCGCTGCTTCTTCATCAGGTGATGATGCACTTCGAAAGCTGCTGCCTCCAAATAAACCTGTTGGACTATAATCTAGTGTTATCTGACTTTTAACTTTGTCCACTCCAGTCCAACATTGGCACCTCCGAATTACCAGTAACAAGGGCATAGTACTGATCCCTGTGGTGCAGCTTTGGACATCAATCTCCAGTCACACAAACAACCTTCTAACACCATGCTCTATATGCTAATACTAAGTTGATTTGGATGCAATTTGGCAAGTCATTGATAAGTGCGAAATGTTCTCTTTTTTATAAGGTTAGATTCCCTAAAGTATGGAAACAGGCCCTTCGGCCCGACCAGTCCACAAAGAGTAGCCCATCCAGTCCCATTTTCCCCTGACGAATTCACCTAGCACTGTGGGCAATTTAGCATGGCCAATTCACCTGACCTGCACATCATGGACTGTGGGAGGAAACCGGAGCACCCGAAGGAAACCCACGCAGACACAGGGAGAACTGGCAAACTCCACACATACAATCGTCCAAGATGAGAACTGACCCTGGGATCCTGGTGCTGTGAGACAGCAGTGGTAACCACTGAACCACTGTGCCGCTTGATGTACCTGCAGAATACCTAATCTTACTCTGCCAGCAAGTTTCCATCCCCCTGTGTTAGTTAGTCCTCTTCAAGTGATGGATTTGCTTCTTCTTTCTTTTTTTAAATGGCCTATCCCTTATCCTGCCATTATTTGCCTTAAACGTAGATTAGACAGCCAGAGAAACAGTTTGTTTATTTCCAACTTGTCATATGTTCTGTGAATTTTCTAAATTTCACTGCGGTCACCTCTCAAGCTCGCCATCTGAGGGATTAATCTGGAGAATGTCCATTGCACTTCCTCTGCGGTCAATATATTCTTTCTCAGATTAAGTCACCAACACTGTACACAATACTCCAAATACAGTCTCACCAACACGTTGTGAAACGGCTTCAACATGTCCTTCCATCTATATTCTGATTCCCTTAAATGAAGGCGAACATAACTTTAACTTTCCACTTACATATATTTCTCAAAATGCCTTTCACATTAATGTTTTTACGAACTCACTGTGTGAGTTCTTATAAAAAGCCTTCTGAAAATCTAAATATGCCAATTCGACTGGTTTCCCATTATATATGCTATAAGAAACAATTTCAAATAATTCCGAAGTTTGTCAAGTATGATTTCTCTTTCAGACACACATGCTGATACTCTCAAATGTTGCTGTTAATTTCTAAATATCTAACATCACGTGGTATGTAGTAGATTCCAACGGTTTTCCTGCAGATGTCAAGGTAATTGGTCTGCAGTTGTCCACACTGTCTCCTCTTCCGTTGCAGATGCTCAGATCCATTCCATTTGCCTACAATTCGTGGAACACGTTTACTTCCTTCCATTTATCTACAATGGCTGCCGGCCTCTGCACAAAGTGCAGGAAAATAAAACACAGTCATCGACAGCATAGTTAATACTTCTCTTGCTGATTTATTGCTAATATTTTGATGTGAAGTACATCTGGTTTGTCAGACTTAGAAATGCGCAATCCAGCGACATGTTCACGTACTACCTTGTTACTGACATAAATTGACTTTATGTCTTTCGTGTCACAAGCTCCATATGATCATTTGGCAATTCTTGGTAATTTTCTGGCGCTTCCTCCATGAAGGCAGATGCAAAGTAAATGGTTGATATCTCGGCCATTTCCCCGTTTCCAACAATATATTCTCCTCTCCTGATTACACAATTTCATATTTGACCTTGCTTTATTTTGTTTTCTTTCAAATACAAATTGTAGATTTATGCAGATTTTGTGCTCTTAGCATGCTAACATTGTGAAAAAGGCCCTTGGGCCCAGCAGTTCTACATGGCCCCTTCGAAGAAGAACCCACACAGACCCATTTCCACACGATTCTACGTTTACGTCAGACTAATGCACCTAATGTACACATCCCTGAACACTATGGGGCAATTTAGCATTGCCAATTCACCTCGCCTGCAGATCTTTGGATTGTGGGAGGAAACCGGAGCACCCAGAGGAAACCAACAGGAGACAGGGGGAGCATGGGAGACTCCACGCAATGTTCTGAGTATTCTCACGTTTTCACGTGTCTGAAATTCTTCTGAGGTCACTTCCTATGATTAATATAATTTTTATTTGTTATGTTAACCATCATTAAGTCACTTCCTCTTTCTTTGGTAATTGCACCTTAAAACAGTAGACGTATTTTTCAGACTATGCAATACTTCTATAGATCTCCTGGTTGTGACCAGATATATCCAAGAACAAAACAATCGGGGAGAGAAGAAATTGCGGGAGTCCTGGCTGATAATTTTGCATCATCGTTAGCCACAGGTGAAGTCACTGAAGGTTGGTGGGGAGCGAATGTTGTGCCTTTATTCAAGATGAGCTGCAACGAAGAACATGGGAACTATAAACTAGTTAGCTTCACAACTGTGATAGGTATGTTGCTTCCGAAGACTCTGTGATAAGATATACATATATTTGGAAAGACACAGAGCAGTCAGCACGGCTTTGTGCATGGGAGATCACAACTTACTAATTTTTAGAGTTCTTTGATGAACTGACCAGGAATGTTGACGAGGGTAGGGTGACAAACGTAGTCTACATAGATTTCAGAAAGGCCTTGAGATTAGATTAGATTCCCTACAGTGTGGGAACAGGTCCTTCGGCCCAGAATGTCCTCACCACCCCTCCGAAGAGCAACCCACCCTGACTAATGCACCTAACACTACAGGCAATTTAGCATGACCAATTCACCTAGCCTGCACATCTTTGGACTATGGGAGGAAACCCACGCAGACACGGGAGAATGTGCAAACTCCAAACAGTCAGTTGCCTGAGGCGGGAATTAAATCCAGGACGCTGGCGCTGTGAGGCAGCAGTGCTAACCACTCAGCCACCGTGTCGCCCCAAGGTTCCACATGTTAGGCTGTTCTGAACTGTTCGATCACATGGAATTCAGAGGGAGCTGGAAAACTGAACACACAATTGGCTTGATGGTAGGTATCAGAGTGTAATATTGGAAGGATCCTTGTCGGACTGGAGGCCTCAGTGGTCTGTGATGGGACCATTGTTGTTATCTCTATCAATGATTTTGTTGAGAATGTAGAAGGCATGATTAGTAATTTTGCTGATAACACTAAAATAGGCGGTTTCGTGGACAGTGAGGAAGGTTGTCAGAAATTGCAGCAGGACATTGATCAGCTGGGGTACTGGGTCGAGAAATGGCAAATGGAGTTTAATATAGATTAATGTGAGGTCTTGCATTTTGGAAAATCAAATCAAGGTAGGTGTTTCATGCTGAATGGTTGGCCTGAAGGAGTGCAGTGGAACAGAGGATCCTTGGAATTCAGGTGCGCAGTTCTCTCAAAGTAGAGTCACAGGTAGACGACAGTGAATAATGCTTTTGACACACTGGCCTTCATTCGTCAGGGAATTGAACATCGAAGTTGGGGAGTTACGTTGCAGTTATACAGGATGTTGGTGAGGCTGCGCTTGAAGAACTGTGTTCAGTTTTGTTCAATTTGCTCCAGGAAGGATGTGATGAAATTGGAAAGAGTGCAGAAGAAATTCACAACGATATCGCCGGTACTCAATAGTTGAGTGATAGGGAGAGTTTGGACAGGCGAAATAATTTTTCTTCAAAGTGTATAAGACTGAGATGATATATTACATAAGTATATAAGATCATGAGAGACATAGATAGGGCGAATGCACTCAATCTTTTTCCCAGTGTTGTGAATCATAGACTAAAGGGCATCAGTTTAAGGTCAGAGGGGAAAGAATTAAAGGGAACCTGAGGGGCAACTTTTTTTTACACAGAGGCTGGTACACATATGGAATGAGCAGCCAATGGTTGGGGGCTTACATTAACAACATTTAAAAGGAATTTGGACAAATAAATGGAAAGGAAAGGATTAGATGGAAACGGGGCAATGGCAGGGAGATGGGGTTAGTGGGAATGCACATTTTGGTCGGAATGGACCGGTTTGGAGGAACGAACAACTGTTTAACTGCTATCCCCACTCCTGCATCACTAAAGCTGAAAGGACTTTATTTGAGCTTGCCTGTAGTTTTTGATGAGCTGTTGCTTTCCAAAGCCTCTTGAGCTAATCATTACCACTTACCCTGATACCAACAGCATGTCTCTCTCTACCCCTTCACATTTAGCTTTGGTTAGGGAAGGAGGGAAACACTGCAGTGATGGAGCACTTGGTCATTAGACACTCTTGAAACCTGACTACTGACTACCTGCTCTCCAGCCAAGGTCACTGCTTCGTTTTGGAGGGTGTCTTACTGAGGTCATCCTTTTGGTAGTACTGACTGCGCTGATGCTAATCTTCACCCCGACAGCCAATCTGCGTTGTCACAGTCCCTTGGTTCTTTCTGTCTAATTGTACTGCATTTATGAATTCCCTGAATCCGACGACTGCATTCCAAATTGTGTCTCACTCCACAGGGAGAGAGGTTGATGTTCCAGTGAATACAAGGCTATTGTAAAAATGAGGAGAAAGTGAGGTCTGCAGATGCTGGAGATCAAAGTTGAAACTTTATTGCTGGAACAGCACAGCAGGTCAGGCAGCATCCAGGGAACAGTCCATGTCCCTCCTCCCTACCTTTTATCTTCTCCTGCTGAACACTCTCTGCTCATTCCTGAAGAAGGGCCTGTGCCCGAAACGTCGAATCTCCTGTTCCCTGGATGCTGCCTGACCTGCTGTGCTGTTCCAGCAATAAAGTTTCAACTATTGTAAAAATGATACAATTCGACATAGGGACAACAGTATATCTATCTGCTCACTGAGTCTGCTTTTCCATTCAATTTGGTGAGACCTATTTTGATAATTCCCCCATTCCACTTATCTACATTTTCCCCATAAACCTTGTATGAAAATTAGTCTGCCTCAACCCTGAATATATTTAATGAGCCAGCCTCAATAGCCCACAGAATTTTCTACAATTGTTTCCCTCTCACTGATGTGAGACTCGGAGGTCTTTAGTTCCATGTGGTATTTATAGCACTCTGTTTGAAATTTGTATCAATATTAGATGTTATCTGTTATATCACACTTTCTCTGTGGCCAGAGGCAAAAACAAAAAGAAAAGTTAAGAGACTGTAATCTCCTCACTCATCTTCCATGTCAGCCTACGATACAGCTCATCCTGATCTGTGAATGTGCCCACTCTCTATCCCGCATAAATTTCCAATTCTTCGTCAGCTTCTGTGTTAATTCACGCAAGGACACGTAGTCACTCTCCCTGAATCCAGGAACTCCTTCTTCAAACTGAAGACCGAAACAAAGTCCGTGTTTAACATATTCTCTGGCTCCGTGCACCCCCTTGGTCCCTAACACTCTCAATTCTCTCCCGCGTTATCCTCTTCCCCTTAATAAACAGAAAGAATGTGTTTGAATTCTTGCTAATCTTACCCTCTAATGTTTCAACACCCCGCCTCCACTTCTGCTCTTCTACTGAGTTTTTAAGTTTAGCCCTACACTTTCGATATTCTTTTTTGGACCTCCATTGACCTGCGCACTTTGTAAATGCGTTAAGATTCTCTTTCCTTATTAATTCTGTTCGGAATTTGTGTCGACACCCGAGGTTCTTTGGGTTTGATTTCCTAAAATTCATCTTCGGCTAAACATGCTGGGCCGACACTGTCATCAATTCCATTTTGATCAAGTGAACCCCCAACCCCCGCCGTACGCTGTTCTGTTACAATTTCACCCAGAAGCAACTGCACTTTGGCCAGATCCTGTCTTTTTTTCATAAAATCAGTCTCCCAAATCCAAAAAGCTTTTATTTTTCAAACATTTTTGAGTATACGTCACGGCCACTGGTCCTTTCATGCTCTCCCAATCCTGCATGCAACATCTGACTGGCTTCGTTTCCCAAGGTGAGGCCCAGCACAGCTCCGCCTGTTGATGTGTCTGCTACACGTTGATATAAGAAGCTCTGCAGAATACATTTCAAGGCATCTGCCCCCTCTAAACAAGTTATCATTACCCGAATGAATGTTTGGAATTGAAATGCCTGAATATTATGATCCTATTGTCTTAACACACCTCAGTAAATTGGTTTTATATCAGCTCCTGTACTTTCTTTTATCTGGGAGTCTACAATATATCCCCAGCGGTGTATCTGTCGTGGATTTGATGCTGAGCTCTAACCACCAAGTCTCATTAGAAGATCCTTCTTACTGCAGCAACTGACTCCATTTTGCAACCCCACTTCCTCTTTTACCACCTCTCCTGTCATGCCGATAGACCTTGTACCAGAGGATATTGAGTTGTCAGCCCTGACCTCCCTCAAACACATCTCTGTGATGGCAAAAATGTCACACTTTCCCATTTCACCTTGTTCCCTTATAGGATAATATTCCCAGCATTAAGGTAGAGGACATCCAGTCTGGAATGTAACACCTGGAATACTCTATAACGCGAAGTTCTTCAGTCATTCATTGTTTGTTCTCAAGCTGCCCAATTCATGAACCATAACTCTAACTCTGGGAATGAATGAATATTTATTGAATAAAATTTCTCTTTTAATAAATGTGTTCATCAAATACAACTTTCCAGAACTCAACAGTCAGCTCCACATGCAATGCGTTTCTGCTGATTAATTCCCTGTTCAGTGCGCAGAGGGGAGAGCTCTAAGTAATGCAGGTACTGTGACGCTGGTAAAGCACAGCCAGTCGAGCAGCATCTTAGGAACAAGAGAGTCAAAACTTTGGACATCAGCCCTTCATCAGGAAGGCATTGGTGCCTTCCAATGTTTTCCATGATTGACAGGATATTGGGAACCATACGTGTTCCAGAAGGCAGCAATGTATATAGACCTGAAATGGAAAGCAGTCAATCATTTGTTTGGACAGGGAGTAGACATTTTGAGGTGAAGTGCAGATTGATTGAAGTACAAACATAAGAATAGACAAATCCCTTGGGCCACACGGACAAAACCCGAGGTTACTACAGCAAGACAGGGAAGATATTCCTGCGCCTTTGGCGATGAACTTTACATCCTCACTGTCGACTGGAGTAGTGCCAGATAATTAGAGGGCGGTAAATGTTACACCTTGTTCAAGGAAGGTACTAGGGATTATCCTGAGAATTACAGACCAGTCAGTCTTACATCCGTATTGAGCAAAGTATTGGAGGGGTTTCTGAGAGACAGAATTTATTATTTTTCTGGTTCTGTTCGCCGAGCTGGGAATTTGTGTTGCAACGTTTCGTTCTCTGTCTAGGTGACATCCTTAGTGCTTGGGAGCCTCCTGTGCAGCGCTTCTGTGACCTTTCCTCCGGCATTTGTAGTGGTTTGAATCTGTCGCTTCCGGTTGTCAGTTCCAGCTGTCCGCTGCAGTGGCCGGTATATTGGGTCCAGGTCAATGTGCTTATTGATCGAATCTGTGGATGAGTGCCATGCCTCTAGGAATTCCCTGGCTGTTCTCTGTTTGGCTTGTCCTATAATAGTAGTGTTGTCCCAGTTGAACTCTTGTTGCTTGTCATCTGCGTGTGTGGCTACTAAGGATAGCTGGTCGTGTCGTTTCGTGGCTAGTTGGTGTGCATGGATGAGGACCGTTAGTGTCTTCCTGTTTGTCCTATGTAATGTTTTGTGCAGTCCTTGCATGGGAATTGCAAAATCACTATAAATGCCGGAGGAAACACCATAGAAGCGCTTCACAGGAGGCTCCCAAGCACTGAGGATGTCACCTAGACAGGATACGAAACGTCTGCAACACAAATTCCTAGCTCGGCGAACAGAACCACAATGAAGGGCTGCACACTCTTGTCGTAACATTGAGTTTAACGCAGATATAATGAAGACATCAACCGATTTCTTAAAATTATGCAGACACATGTAAACATGCCATCAAATTATACAGCTGGGATTTTGTTTTTTTTTTGTTGCTAAGGAAAGGCACTGTGTACAACAGCAGTAATGATGCATTTGCATATAGCACCTTATCATCCATTCCAGAGAATGTTCAAGGAAATCACACATTGTCCTTTATGGTGTTCACTTGGCATTATTGCATATTTTAGCACAGGGAGGGAGAAAAATGCTACCTGCCTCAGAAGCAGCAGCCTAGTGGCCCCTTTTCTCTCTCTCTCTCATTTCGTTTTGCCTGACAAGAGAAGAAAATTCCTGCGTCATCTTTACCAATAGTGGAGGTTTCCTGTTGAAAGTTTCTTTGGCATCTTTCCACTATCTGACGCAAAGCGAATTGAACCAAATCCAACTGTTTCGGGGAGATATCCCATTACCAGCAGCTTGTGTGGGCGGAAGAACTTCATAGGACAGAATAACATTTGGGACATTCTGTCATCTTTCAATTTGTTACAAGTACAGCCATTATGGAACTCTGGAAAGTTCTATTTTTTTCTGTTTTGTCTGAAAATGTGTGTGTTGACGTGTGCATGCAGCTGCACGTTTATCTGTTTGTGACATTTTTCTAGAAGATGAGCCAGGCTGACACTAATATTATTGGCCTTATCACTAAACTTTGAAATTTGTTGTAACCAGTGGAGGAGTGTGACTGCAAAAGGAATCAGTGACCCTGTAACATTGGTTGGAACACGAATGAGAAATTCTGAAAGAGCTGCACAAGTGGGAATTCACTTACCCAGAGGTTTGTGATGTCTAGGTGTTTGCATTGAACAGATAATTGAACGAAGGAAAATGGTGCATACAGAAAAGTGCTTCTAAGACCACAACCAGATCAGCCACGAACATAGTGCCTGGTACAGCAGTGGCAAAGTGGCTAATGACCCACTCCTGCTCCTCACTAAAATGTTCCAATATTCTATTCAGCCCCGCACAGGAGCAGATGGAGGCCACTTGCTCAAATACCTGGTCCACAATAACATAGGATATCATTCAATCCCTCCAGACTGACACACACAGTTTGGTGTGGGTTGGAAAATGTTATTGGGAAATACAAGCTGGGATCGAAAGACGCCTCTGGTCTCTTTACAGAGTGTTTCTGCTCTGCAACTTGTGGTTCGTTTCTTGGTCATGTAGTAGACCCAGATTCACTGTGAATACAGCCCACAGACATAACTAAGAGATGATATACAAAATAATTTGCTCTCTCTGGCTGCAACATTCAGGAAAATTACAACCAATTACTTTCCAGTTACAGCATATGAGAACATAAGGAACAGGATGAGGTAATGCGACCAGTCAATCCTGCTGTGCTATTGTATACCAATATTGCTGATCCACTGTCGGCATCAACTCTATTCAATTCCCAATTTTTCACACTCCTCAACTTAATGATAGTGGGTAAAAACCAATCTACCTCCTCTGTAAATACTTGCAGTGATCTAATTCCCCGAACTCTCTCGTCCAGATCGTTCCTGACATTCACTGCCCTCTGTGAGAAGAATACACTCCCCACACAGGCACAATAACCTATTGATATGTTCAAAAGAGGTGAATACAGGAGCTAAGCTAAGAGTGACAGACCCTGATAACAAAGCAGGAGTTGACTCAGGATGGTATCAAGTAACGCTGACTCAATTAAATTTAATGGGAATCAACCACAATATCTCCTCTGGTTTCGGCCGTCCATAGCACAAAGAAAAATGTTCGTGGTTTGTGGACATCAATCCTTTCACTCCCAGGGCATCCCTTCAGGATTTTTTTAGGATACCTTTCTTAGCACAAACATCTGCAGCTGCTGCATCAATGTATTTCCTCCACCGTAAGATCAGAAGTTGCGATGGTTACTGAAGATTAGACAATTTTCAGAACATTTTGTCGCCTGTCAGCTCCTGAACCAATCTGTATCCATGAGCAGCAAGACCCAGACAACATTCAGGCTTGTGCTATTAAAGTGCCGGTAACATTCAGGTTACAGCACGGCCAGACACTGCACATTTCCACAGTTAAAAGAAGAACGCATTCATAATCTCATGCTGGTTGCAGATGGAAATGAGGAAGTAATTCAGGTCATCGAAACGAATGAACAAGAAGAGGGACAAACCATTCAATCCTTCTGCTTGTTTCACAGGAAAAGATGCAGTCTGGTCAGTGCAGCTAACTGCTAAACAGGAACGTGCAAAGTCCAATCATACCCTTGTACGTGTTCCATGCGACCAGGACGAGAACATTCAGCCCCTCAAGGGCTTATGCAGGAACAGGCGGATGTCATTGATGCTCCAACCTGACAAACCAATGGAGGAGAGACTACACTCAGAGACGGCTCCATGATGTTCCTCGTGGCCCCATTGCATGTGGACCGTGTGCTATTTTAACATGGTTTCCTGGTAGTGACGAGAGAAGTCAAATATTTTGTGCCAAGTTTCAAGGTGACATCTTCCACCTCCGAGAACACAGACCCATGTTCTCCATCGAGGACAGAAGCTGTTGGGAATAGTTAACTGTTTTAGAGTGAAGGTATTGTGGCTGCTGTCTGGATTGTGGATAACATGACGTTCAGTGCAGAATCACACATACCGAATGCACTGAATTAATATGGGGAGACTGTATACAAAACCTGAACCTGTCTCTGTCAATCGACCTGGAGAGTGGGGCTGAAGTAGGGAAAACGTTCTCAGAGGCACTTAAACTGTCGAGAATTATAACCCGTGTCAAAAACCAAACAATGGAATTTATCAGGTTCTTAGTGTCTGTTGAGAACATTATGAGTAATTGTCCATTCCCACAAGTTCCAATGCAATCACCTATTATTCTTTCACAGCGCCATAGATTAATCTTCACTCACCCCTCATGGTATCATGATCCCAGTGATTAGTCTGTTGATACTCTTTTACACTCTCTTTGTGAGAGAAAAACTGCCCACACTACCCTAAATATTGCCTCAAGAACACTCTCAGGGATGATCACAATAATTCTCTTCCCTCACTTTGCCGTCTCTGTTTCTTTCCTGTGGTGTGAAAAAGCCATTCCTTCTCTATGCCATGAGACTGACGTGAAATTTACAAGTTCCTTGCGCCTGTACATCAACATCAATAAAGCCAACACCAAAGATGGAGATGAACATCACTCTTGTGAAGAATCTCAAAGAGATAGAATACACCCAAAACATTCACCTATCTGAATGGAAATGAGCTGTCGGAATATGATAAACAGGCAGAGGCAGGAGCTATTTTTCCTTTGTTCTTCCCTCATGGGATGTGTGCAGCCCTGCTCAGGCCAGCATGTTATACAAATCTAAAACTGAGTGGCTGGTTCAGCTGTTCCACCGGACAGTTAAGAGTAAACTATACTGCTTTGGGATTGCAGTCACACGGAGACCTGACCAGGCAAGGATGACCCATTGCCTTCTCTAAAGGACATGAGGCAAGCAGATGGGCTTTTTTCTCACAAATGATAATGGTTTCATTTTAATTATATTAATATCCTTCATTAATTATCAATGGATTATTATTCGATGGCAGTAGATTATGAGTCAATGACTTGAGCACGATACACTGTCTTACATCTGACAGATTCTGTGCAGAGAACAAGTTCAACATCTCAAGTGCAATTATTTTGTAACGGACACGTGGCTTGATGAGACTTGAAGAAACGCCTGTATCGGATTTAATAAAAGCGCAAACGACAGTTCATTCAGGAGTTGCACTGAGGCTGAGTAGGAGACTGGGATACGTTATGGTGGTATTGAACAGGATTGGCATGTAGGGAGGTTATGGAAATGTAAATCTGTGCAGGACAAAAAGGATTATGTAGTTTGAGAACAGTCTGGTTCCTTCTCGCATATCAGCGAGTAATTTGTAAATACTAATTTGCTTTACATAATTTACAAGGAAAGAAATTTTTGATTGGAAGTGAAGACATTGATTTCCATTTTCTAAATTTAACATGTCATGAGTAGAAATTCAGTTTAACCCAGTTTCACAGTCAAAGAGAATGACTTACTAGGAACACCAACTATAGCGACGATGGAATAATCACCACCTTGAATAATCCAAAGGACATCCTCGATCCGCCATGCTCATGATATCCAAGGCTGAGAAAGATAGTAAAGACCAAAGGATGAACTCCTGTCCATTGTTGGAACATTCCAGTCTAATGTTCTCAGATTCTGGTCTATTGTTGGAACATTCGAGTCTAATGTTCTCAGATTCTGATCTCTCCATCCCTTCTTTCTGGAGGTGCTGATCCTTGTTAGTGCTGTCAGTGATGCTCCCTCTCACACTATGGCATAACACATTGACCGAGCCCATTTATCGTTTATCGATGGAAACCTCCACTGGGATAATTAGAATCCACAGAGATTGACAATAATCGCAGTCAGTGAACAAATAGCTCCAGTTAACCCCTTTCAATTCAATGTTGATTTTATTAAAATTCAAAATAACGTTTAGAATTTACACATTCAGCATGGGAAATGTGCGAATGACTGAGGGAAAGGATATTGGAGATAACAGATTTCTTGTGTGCAATCATTCAATCTGCCTTGGATATGGGAGTAATGACAGAGGACTGTTGGAGCATAAACCAGTTCCTCCACGTATAAATGGAAACGTACAACCTGGAATTATCGATCGGTGATTATAAAGTTGAGTGAACTTTTATAGTCCATAATCTGGTGGGAAAAGGTGCTGAAGACAACCGGGATTATAACAGGCATACTGCATGGATATTTTCACAGGGTATGGTACGTGATAAATACAATTCAGATTGTTATTCGGGGATCAGACGGGGCAAGTGAGGGTCATGCTGTTAATGTTATTGATGTCAATGAACTATGATGAAGTATCATTTATTGGAATTCAATTACCATGTGATTATGACATTGTGGAGGGGACAGAAATCAGCGAGAATTGGAGGAAATTGCTGATGAGACTGAAGGGAGAGATAATGATATTGCCAGTCGTCAGTATTGGAACGTCCTCTTTATAAATCATAAGGTCAGATTCAGGACGCATCTATAGTGAGGAATGAGGACAACCAACATTTACCGTAAGACCAGAAGACATTGGAGCAGAAATTTGGCCTTTCAGCCGCCATTTGATCATAGCTTTAAGCTTCTCAATGCCACTCTCCCGCTTTCTCCACATAACCCTTGATCCCCTTGACAATCAAGAACCTATCGATCTCAGACTTAAATATACTTAATGACCAGTTCTCTACAGCTTCTGTGGCCTTGAATTCCACAGAGTCCCCACTCGCTGGCTGAAGAAGTTTCTCCTTATCTCTGTTCTAACAGGTCTTCGCTTTATGCTGGGCCTTTGGGTCCTAGTCTCTCCTATCAATAGAAACATCTTTCCAACATTCTGTCTGTCCATGTCATTCAGTATTTTGTAAGTTTCAATTAGACCGCCATATATCCTTCTACACTCCATCAAATATGACCCAGAGTCCTCAAATGTTCCACATATGTTAGGATTTTCATTCCTGGAACCATTCATATGAAGCTTCTCTGAACATCCTCCAGTGCCAGTGCATCCTTCCTGAGATACGGGGCCCAAAACTGCGAACAATACTGTAACTGTAGTCAGACCAGAGCCTTATACAGCCTCAGAAGTATATCCCTGCTTTTATATTCACACCTTTTTGAAATGAATGGCATAATTGCATTTGCCTTCCTAACGACTGACAACCTGCAAGTCTACCTTGAGAAACACCTGGACTAGAACTCCCAAGTCTCTTTGCAATTCAGACTTCTGATTTTACTCTTAAGATTGAAAATAGTCCATGCCTCTTGTCTTTCTGGCAAAGAGCACGACCATACACTTTCGCACATTGTACTCTATCGAGCAGTTCTTTACCCAATCTGTCAACCTGCCCATATCCTTCTGCAGGCAAAGGAGAGGAATGCAGATGCTAGAGATCACAGTCCAAAAGTGTGGTTCTAGAATATCACAGCCGGTCAGTCAGCAACGGAGGAGCAAGAAGTGTGTTCATTACAGGCATAAACTCTTTGACAGGAGCGAGGGCGACGTGTGGAAGGGGGCTGAAAGATAAATAGGAGAGGGTGAGGCTGGAGGGATTGTAGCGTGGAAGGCGATAATTAGACAAAGGTGGGTTGTGATCATGAAGGTCAGAGAAGATGGACAGATTGGACAGTTCAGAGGGGCAGTGCGAAGTTAGAGTGTGAGATCCGAGATAAAGTTGCGGGAAGGTGAAATGAGCAAACTGGTGAAATTGACATTGATACCGTGTGATTGGACGGTCCCAAGGTGGAGGATGAGATGTTGTTCCATGACTTGGGCGTGTGTGTGTATCCCAGAGATGTTCCCTGAAACGTTCCAAAAGTTAGCATCCTGTCTCCTCAATGTACAGGAGACAGGGAACAATGTACACAGTACAAGGTCTACGGGGTGTGGAAAGATCCTTTGGGACCTTGGATGGAGGTGAGGGGGTAGGTGTAGCTACGTATTGTTGAGGATAGTGTGGGGTCTATCCTTGTTGTGGTAGGAAGGGTGGAATTCAAGTACAGAGGTGTGGGAAGTTGAGGAGATTTAGTGGAGCACCTTTCTGCAAACTCTCCACCTCTTCAATGCTATCTGACGCTCTTCATATCTTTATACTGTCTGAACATCAGGCTGTGCGTGCCATGGTGGCGAAATGGTTAGTATGGCTGCTTCACAGTATCAGTAGCTCAGGTTCGATTCTCTCCATGATTAACTACCGGTTCGGCGTCTGCCCATTCTCTCCATATCTGCATGTGTTCCTTACGGACGTTCTGGTTTCCTTCTGCAGTCCAAACATGCGTAGATTAGGTGAAATGGGTACGCTAAATTGCCCATACATTAAGTTATTAGTCAGCGGAGAATGGGTCTGGTTGGGTTACTCTTCGGAGGGTTGGTGTGGACTTATTTTGCCAAAAGGCCTGTTTCCACACTGTAGTGATTATAATACTAAAAATTAGCCAAAGTACCCTCAGTTCCTTCATCTAAATCGTTAACTGTATAATGTGAAATTTGGTGATCCCAACATTGAATCTTGTGGAACAATGTTTGTCACTGACTGCCATCGTGCGAAGGCACATTTTATCCTTACCCGCTGCTAGCTACTATCGATGCTAGCACGTTGCCTCTGACACCATGGATCCCCTTTCTCAATAACCTCCAGTGTAGCAATTTGTCAAAGAACGTCTTGAGGTGCAGGTAGATAATTAGATTTAGATTACTTCCAGTGTGGGAACAGGCCTTTCGGCCCAACAAGTCCACACCGACCCGGTAAAGTGCAACGCACCCATATATTTACCCTTTCACCTAACATTACGGGCAATTTAGCATGGCAAATTCATCTGACCTGCACATCTTTGGACTGTGGGAGGAAACCCATGCAGACACGGGGAGAATGTTCAAACTCCACACAGTCAGACGCCGGAGGCTGGAATTGAACCGGAACTGAGTCAAAACATTGTGAGGCAGCAGTGCTAACCACTGTGCCACCGTACCGCCCGCAAGCATCCATTGGTTCTCCTAATCTGCTCAGTACCTCCTCAAAACATTCTAGCGGGTTTGTTAGGCATGACCACCCCTTGATGAAACCATGTTAACTCTGCCCTATTTTACCATCTACATCCAAATATTCAGAAACGGCACCCTTTACATCTGACGCTAGGTTAATCAGTCTGTAATTTTCTGTTTTCTGCCTTAATCCCTTGTTAAATGGGGTGTCACGTTAGCGAGTTTACAGTCCACTGTGCCCTTTCCTGATTCTAGTCATTCCGGCAAGATCACGACTAACGCTTGCACTACACCTTCAGCTATCTTCCTTACAAGACTGGGGTGTAGTCCATCTGGTCCAGATGATTTATCTAGATTCTGGCCATTCAGTTTTCTAACACGTTCTCTTTGGTGATGTCCACCATACTCCGTTCTTCCCCTCACTCTGTTGAATTTTTGGGAAATTAATCGGACTCTTCCACCGTAAAGACTAACGCAAACTTCCTCAGCCATTCCTTTGTTCCCCACCACTATCTCTCTGGCATCATTTCCTATATCTTCTTTTGCCTCTATTTTGCACTTCATATATCTAAGTAGTTAGTTTACCCCCTTCTTTAATTTTCTCCCTCCTTTTCCATTTTTGTTGCCCTCTGTTGGTCATTGTAAGCTTCCCAATCCTTTGGTTTCACAGTGTCCTTCACCACATTATATACTTCTCTCTTTTGCTTTGATGCCATCCCTAACTTCCCTTGTCAGCCATGGTTGCCTCATCCGCTCGTGCCATGCCTCTTTCTCCTTGCAATGAATCTCTGCTGTGTCTCCTAAATTGCTCCTGCCATTGCTGTTCTACTGTCTTTCCTGCTAGGCTACTCTCCCAGTCAATTCTACCCAGCTTCTACCTTATGCCTCTGCAGTTGCCTTTATTCAGTTGAAATACTGTTGCCTCTGATTCTACCTTCTGTGTCTCAAATTGCAGAATAAATTTAACCATGCTATGATCGCTGCTTCCCACGGCTTCCCACAACTCAAACTCCCTTATCTAGTCTGCCTCTTTGCACAACACTAAAACCAGTATTGCCTGTTCTCTCGTGGATTGCACCACAAGCTACTCAAAAAAAATCTTGTAGACATTCCATGAATTGCTTTTCTTACAATCCACTACCAAACTGATTTTCCCAGTCCTCCTGCATATTGAAATCTCCCATGATCAATGTAACCTTGCCTTTTCTACACATCTATTCTATCTCCTGATGTATCTGATTGCCCAGCTCCTAAGTACTGTTTGGAGACCTGTATAAGACTCCAACTGTGGTTGCTTTAACATTGTGCTTCCTCAGTTTTACCAATGCAGATTCTACACCATCTGACTCTATGCTATTTCTTGCTATTGATGTAATTTAATTTCGTACTAATAAGGCAACACCACCTCGTCTGCCCACCTGCGTATCTTTTGGATAGGGTGCATATCCTTGAATATTTAGCTCCCAATCCTGATCCCCTTGCAGCCATGTCTCTGTGATGCCCATCACGTCATACCTGCCAATTTCGATCTGGGTCACGAATTCATTTACCTTATTCCTTATACTGCATGCATTCAGATATCACATTGTCAGTCCTGTATTAACCATCCCTCTTCTCATTGTCATTCGTTTTCCAGTGTACTTGAAGTTTGTTTGTTAACCATTTCTAGATGCTCTATCCTATTTATGTCTGTGTTGGAGATTTTAATAATCTACCCTGAATTCTGCACTCTTGCCTCCTCTTTTAATTCAGATTTCTAATTACCCCTATAACTGATTCCCGTTCCCCTATCCCCAACACCATTCCTATTCCATTTACATCCCTGTCTACCGCCCTAGTTATGCGATTCATTCGGACTCTGGTCCCAGCATGGATCCGTTGAAGGCTGTCCCTTTGGAACAGGTCCTTTCTTCTCAAGTAATGAAATATGTTTATTCAACACAAAATACAGGGGCAAAGTGATTTTCTGGACAAACCAACATATGAAATGTACAAAGAGATAAGATTGTTAAAATACACTCATGATATTGAGCTATATGAATTGAAATGTGGATGACTAAACCATGGAAATCGTGTGCAAACCTTTTCAGTGATTACTTGACCCACAGCTAACATGCTGATTTCCCTCTGACAGTGACCTCCCTCACTAATATTCTCTGGTAGTCTCTGGAACAGTGTTTAAAGAGGTTATCGGTTCCTGCTACTATTGACACAGTCCATTTAAATTAATCCACCTTCTCTCTGGAGCCAGTCAATTGGTCTATTGGATTCTGTTTAGCTGTCAGCCACTCAACGCTGTGATATTATAGGAGATAAGTGATCTGGGATCACAACCAGTATCAGCATGGTGCTCACAGGGGATGGCTCTCAGACAAAGAGCTTGCGGTTCAGGGGAATTTTATAATAAAACTTCCATCTTCTGTATATTTCTCCTCATGCTGCCTCCTGATCTATCTAATTTCATCTCCGTTTTACACCCTTTCATTTCTCACTCACTCTGTCACTCCGTTTTCTCTCCTCTCTGTTTATCTCCTATCACATTCTTTCTTTCTGCTTCATTCTTTCTCTCTCTCTCTGTATCTCCAATAACTCTCTCTGCTTTCAGCTAGTATAGTTGGAGAGCTCGTGGGTGCACGAAGGACTGAATGGCTTCTGTCTGTGCTTTATTAATTCTGAGGTTCTCTGACACACAATAACAACGTTAGGTGCCTGGAGAGACAAGTTGATTCAGTGAAGGACACAGGGCACAATCATCCATTATCTCTTGCTGATCTCTTATATACAGCGACTAGTGGGGTTCTGACTGGAGGTTGGTGGGGTCGTAGCTGAGGACTAGTGGGGTACTGTCTGGAGGTTGGTGGGTCACTAGTCCTCACATATGACCCCACTAACCTCCAGATGCGTTGGACCATCCTTCGTCATTTCCGCCACCTGCAAACGGACCCCAACACCAAGGATATATTTCCCTCCCCACCCCTATCAGCATTCCGGAAAGACCACTCCCTCCACGATTCCCTTGTCAGATCCACACCTCCCACCAATCCAACCTCCACTCCCAGAACCTTCCCCTGCAACTGCAAGAAATGCAAAACTTGCGCCCACAGCTCACCCCTCACTTCCCTCCAAAGCCCCAAGGGATCCTTCAATATCCATCAGAAATTCACCTGCACATCGACACTCATCATTTACTGCATCCGCTGCACCCGATGTGGCCTCTTATACATTGGGGAGACAGGCCACCTACTTGCAGAACGTTTCAGAGAAAACCTCTGGGATACCCGCACCAACCAACCCAACCGTCCCATGGCTGAACACTTTAACTCCCCCTCCCATCCGCCAAGGTCATGCAGGTACTTGGCCTCCTCCATCGTCAGACCATTGCAACACGACGCCTGGAGGAAGAGCGCCTCTTCTTCCGCCTAGGAAACCTCCAACCACAAGGGATGAATGTAGATTTCTCCAGCTTTCTCGTTTCTCCTCTCCCCACCTTATCTCAGTCCCAACCCTAGGACTCAGCACCGCCTTCTTGACTTGCAATCCTCTTCCAGACCTCTCCGCCCCCAACCCCTCTCCGGCCTATCACCCTCACCTCAACCTCCTTCCACCCATCGCATTCCCAATGCCCCTCCCCCAATTCCCTCCTCCCTACCTTTTATCTTAGCCTGCTTGGCACACCCTCCTCATACCTGTAGAAGGACTTATGCCCGAAACGTCGATTCCCCTGCTCCTTTGATGCTGCGAGACCTGCTGCGCTTTTCCAGTAATAAATACTTAAATATGAGTTCATTAACTGGGAAAGAGGAGTCTCTGATTCAGTCCAGTGATGACAGGATCTCACACGATCACCTCCACCAAACCTGCTTCACAACTCACTTCATTTTGCCAGAGCAGCGAGGAGAAAAGGAGGAGGGAAGCGAGGGATGCCGGGAAGATTAGGGCTTAAATTATATCTGGGCAGTGGCTATTGCCGAGATACTACACGTGTATCTCCCTAATGCCGCCCTCCTCTAACGGGAAGGAAAAGACCCTGTAAGGTAAGGCTTTTATTTTTTAAGCTTCTTTTTCATTTATTTAAGTGCATTGTTTGCTTTTAGTTAGTTCATATAAAGCTAACCTTACAATGGCAGGGGAACACAGAACCGTGGTATGTGACTTACTTGATGTGGGAGCGAAGGAACTTGTCTGACGTTCCTGACTCTTACACTTGCAAGAAGTGTGTCCAGCTACAGGTGTTGTTTGATTGCATATCGATTTTGGAGCTGCTGATGGACTCACTGTGGACTATCCGCGATGCTGAGGAGTTAGTAGATAGCACGTTTAGTGAACTGGTCACACCACAGGTTAGGATTGCTGAGGGAGACAGTGAATGTCTCCAGCTACCACAAGATGCTGAAGCAACACACCGACCGACTCGTTATCGTTATTGTATTTAGCTCGTGCTGAATTTGTTATTTTTTATTTTTTTATTTTTAACTGTTTTTATATCTCTGCTAATGCATTTTGTAACCAATAGATTAACAAAATTCAATTTAAGGCAGATTCGTATTTCGCAGAGTCCCAATTAGCCAATCAAATCACATCCTTTCTTTGTCAAACTTGCATATTCTGAAAGAATTCTGGCAGACTTGTCAACGGGACCTCTCCTTGACAAAGTCATGCTGACTCAGTCCAATTTTACTACGCACCTCTAAGTACTGCATTACAAGGGCCCAGTTCTTCAGCGAAATATCCCAGGCCAAGCCATCTCCAGCTGCTTCATCAATATCCTTCCCTCCATTATAAGCTCAAAAGTAGGAATATTCAATGACAAATGTGCAAGTAATACCACCCATAACTCCTCAGATGAAATTTAACATAACACTATCAATTAGAGATTGGCCTACTTTAGATTTATGACAATGCAATGAGAATGTCTAATTAATAGCGTTATAAGATTGGACTCCGTGAGATCTGACTGTAGCGTAGTTCATTCTGAAACTAAAGATTGCAATTTGAGCAAAGGAAACTAAGAGGTATGAGTGGCAAGTTGGCTGAGATGGCAGGCTGGTACCTTGGGAAAATCACAAAATGCTTTGCTGGTAGACAGGCAACAGCTAGTATTTGAAAAGATACATCATTTATAACAGATATACATTCTTCAAATACATAAAAATCTAATTGAAAAGATAAATCAACCATGGCTATTGAGGCTGGTACAATTGTAACATTTAAAATGCTTCTGGATGGGTATATAAATAAAAAGGGTTTAGAGGGATATGGGCCAGGTGCTTCCAAATGCGACTAGATTAAATTGGCATATCTGGTTCGGCATGGACGAGTTGCACCGAAGGATCTATTTCCGTGCTGTACATATCTATGACTCTACTCTCCAGCCTCATTGTTAATACTAGGCTCGAAAACCCGATTAATGAACGATGTCAGGCCAACTGCCTTATGATTTCTTGTCTGTTGCCTCCCTTCCTTCCTTGCACAGAAATTTTACATTCCGATTTTCCAGTTCTCTGGGACTCTCCCTGACGATAGTTATTTCTGAAAATCCACCAGCAGTCCTCCACAATCTTCTCCTCTATTTCCTTCAGAAATTTGGCTTGTTATCCTTCCAGTCTGTGTGATTTATCAATCTTCAAACATTGCAGCTTCCACATCACATTCTCATCAGCACCGACCACTTCACTCATCTCTCGCCCTTGACTGTCTTGAAGTTCTGGAATGTGCTAGTTGTCAACCATTGTGAGGACTGATGCAAAACACCTATTCAGTTCATCCTCCAATTCTTTGTTCTCCGTTTCTCTGTAGCCAGCCTCGTTTTCTAGTTGTCCAAGGTTCACTCTTGCATCTATTCCTTTCATAGATCTCAACTAAACTCCCGGAGTCTCCTTTTATATGGGGAGCAAGCTTATACGTTCCATATTCTCCAACTTGTTGTTTTTTTAAATTATCCTCTGCTGTGAGAGAAAGGCTTCCCAATCTAAAAAAAAGAGACTGACGGAGAGTATGCCACGAAAGTGACTGCTGAAAGCAACATGTAACTACACTAATCCTGTTACCTATCATTGGTTAGCACGGCGACATGATTCTGCTGCCTCACAATGCCAGGGACTCGGGTTCAATTCCAATCTCTGGAGCCTATCTGTGTGGTGTTTGTACAGTCTCCCCATGTTTGCATTTGGAGCATTAACTCCTTTCGTCTTTCCACTGTCTGTCTCTGCGTTTATGCCATCGGCAGTATTTTTGCTTTAGATCGATGAAGAAATACAGCAAATGCAACCAGTTTTCGTAAAAGCGACCCTGGTGCTCGGGCTGCCCTGGGTGTTTCGGAGACTTGCATGGACACTTGTGTGAGTGCAGTGTCACTGGCTCCCACTCTATCCCTATCAGTTCCTCAGTCCATCCATCGCTGCATGCAGCCTTTCCTCGAGCCACTCCTGAAACTCCCCAGAACTCATCGCCTGGCATTGGATGCTCCCTATGCAGGGCGAGGTACGCAAAGACACTGGGCAATTTCTGACCCACTAGGCATGCGGGGTAAAGACCCTGCCATTGAAAGGAACAGAATAACTAAAATCCAATTGAAAATCAAATCAGAGTAGACGTGCTAAATGGCATCCATCTGCTGGTCTTTTGGACTAACTTCTGTTTATCCTTGTCCATCTGCAAATAGAAGTTCCATATCGAACATAGAAAATTTACAGCCCAGGAACAGGCCCTTCGGTCCTCCACGCCTGAGCCCATTCAAATGTAATGTCTAAACCTTTCGGTCAATTCTGAAGCATCTGTATCCCTTTGCTCCCTACCTACTCATGCATCTGTCCAGACGCGTCTTAAATGAATCTACCGTGCCTGCCTCTACCACGTCCGCTGGCAACACCTTCCAAACGCCCACCACTCTCTGTGTGAAGTACTTGCTGCGTGTATCCTCCTTAAACTTTCCACCTCTCACCTTGAAAGCATGACCTCTCTTTATTGAATCCTGCACCCTGGGAAAAAGCTTGTCTCTATCCACGCTGTCTATACCCTTCATGATTTTGTGAACCTCAATCAGGTCCCCGCTCAATCTCCTTTTTTCTAGTGAAAATGTACCTAATCTACTCAACCTCTCTTCATAGATAGCACCTTCTAAACCAGGCAAAATCCTTATAAACCTTCTCTGCCCCCTCTCCAAAGCGACCACATCCTTTTTGTGACGTTGCGCCCAGGACTGTACACCGTATTCTAAATGCGGTCGAAACAATACCTTGTACAATTTTACCATGACTTGCCAGCTCTTATATTCAATATCCCTCCAATGAAGGCATGCATACTATATGCCTTCTTGACCACTCTATCCACCTGTGCAGCAACCTTCGGGGTACAGTGGACCTGCACTCTCAGATCTCTCTGCCCATCAACTTTGCCCAGGGCTTTATCATTCGTTGTACAATTCGCTCTAGAATTAGACTTGCCTAAATGCATCACCTCACATTTGTCTGGATTGAAAGCCATCTGCCACTTTTCCGCCCAACTCTCCATTCTATCTATATCTTTCCATATTCTCTGACAGTCCCTTATGCTTTCTGCTAATGTTATAAATGATGTATCTTTTCAAATACTAGCTATTGCCTGTCTACCAGCAAAGCGTTTTGTGATTTGCCAAAGCCACCAACCTGCCAACTCAGCCAACTTGCCACTCATAACCTCGTAGTTTCCTTTGTTCAATTTTCAATCTCTAGTTTCAGAGTGAACTGCGGGACAGTCAGATCTCACAGAGTCCATTATTTTAACGTTATTAATTCGACTTTCTCATTGCATAGTACAAACTCTGAAGTAGCCCAATTTCTAATTGATAGTGCTATGTTAAATTTCAACGGCGGGGTTGTGGGGGATATTAATTGCACATTTGACATTGAACTTTCCTACTTTTGAGCTTATAATGGAGGGAAGGATATTGATGAAGCAGTTGGAGATGGCTTGGCCTGGGATATTTCGCTGAAGAACTGGGCCCTTGTAATGAAGTACTTGGAGGTGCATAGTGAAGTAGGGCTGAGTCAGCATGACTTTGCCTCGGAAATGTACCTCTGTCAGAATTCTTTCAGAAGATAATGTGCAAGTTTGACAAAGGAAGGATGTGATTTGATTGGCCAATTGGGACTCTGCGAAATACGAATCTGCCTTAAATTGAATTCTGTTCATCTATTGGTTACAATTTGCATAAGCAGAGATATAAAAACAGTTAAAAATTAATAAAAAAAAACAAATTCAGCACTAGCTGAATACAATAGCGATGGCGGGTGCTCGTGTTTGGGATATCAACCTCCATCCACCTACTATATTCTCTGCTACGTTCTCCGCAAACCCACCCCACTCGCATTTATCTCGCCACGCTGAAGGCTCTGAACCTCATGCTGATGAAGGGCTTTTGCCCGAAACACCTGTTTTGCTGATCCTCGGATGCTGCCTGACCTGCTGTGCATTTCCAGCACCACACTAATTTTGGAGTATCTTACCTGGGCTGCAGAGGAAGTTGTAGTGGGAGTATAAAGCTTCACTGGTCGTGGCCCATGGTTGGAGCAACCACATAGATAAAACTATGGCAGACCTTCTGCTCAGGGCTATTAAGAGCTCGGAACAAAAATTTTTAAAAAGCAGAACCAAAAAGGTAATGATCTCTGGATTACTACTTTAGCTACGTGCTAATTCGCACAAGGTCAACAAGATTAAGCTGGTAGATGCGTGGCTCAACTATTGGTGTGGGAGAAATGAATTTGAAGTCATAGGACATTTGCACCTGTACTGGAGAAGCAAAGACTGGTACGAATGAGGTGGTCTTCATCCGAACCGTGCTTGGACCAGAGTACTAGGGGATCGCACATCTAGAGCAGTAGACAAGGCTTTAAACTTAATAGGACGAGTATCGGGAAGGTCAGATATTGGCGAAATTAGAAAACCCGAATTAAAGGAGGAGTTAAGAGTGCAGAACTCAGGAGAAGTTATTAAAATCTCCAGGATAGACACAAATATGACAGAGCATATGGAGAGTATTTGCAATCAAACTTCAAGCACACTGAGTAAACGAATGACAATGTGAAGAGGAAAGGTTAATACAGGACTGAATGTATGCAGTATAAGGAATAGGATAAACGAGCTTGTGGCACAGATCGACATTGGCAGGTATGACGTGGCGAGCATCACGGAGACATGGCTGCAAGGGAATCAGGATTGGGAGCTGAATATTCAAAGATATACATCTTATTGAAAAGATAGCCAGGTGGGCAGAGGAGGTGGGGGTGCCTTACAAGTAAGAAATAAAACTAAATCAATAGTAAGAAATTAAATAGGGTCAGATGTTGGGGAATCTGTGTGGCCTGATGTGCCATAGTGGGGTCATGGTCTAAGAAAAGGCTTGTTCGATATTTTTTCTATCACTTGATTCTTATTCAGGTTGTACAGCTATTCTGAATTTCTGTATCTCCATTAAGTGCAGATGACATGTTTTTTCTCGCCTAGTGTGGCGCCTCAAAATTTCTTATTTTTTTACACAGCATGTGCAACAGTGGGCGTTTGTTCTAATAATTTACTTCCAATTCAAGGAAGACGTGAGAATATGATTTGAACTTCGGCAGTGTGTCCATTAAATGCAATTTAATCGAATATTTATCCTCATCACACTCAAACAAACAATGAATTAGTCCGTAAATTTTGTAGATTTTTATTTCAGCACTGACTATTGCTGGGGATGTTACAAAGGACATACTTTAGTGTCACGGAAAATACAAATGTCCCAATGCAAGGTACCAATTCCTAATCCATCCTAGCTTGTTTAAAAGTTGATAAATAATACATGCAGAGGCGGTAGAGCCTACGTAAAAGGAGGGTTCAACTCTGTGTTCAAAATGCTATTTCTGGCTCCCTCACAAAAGACCTTAACTACATCGCTCTGTAAATTAACCAAAATAAGAAGAGACTGGAATTCCTAAATGTTCATCTGTGAATACCATCTGGATAACAGGAAAAAAATCAAGGTTTGTATGTGATATTCATAAGTGATGATGGTGAGAATATGGAAGATGCTGGCAGTGGAAGGATAAACAATTTTGTGGAAAGCACAAAGATTAGCTGGGTGGTTCACAGTGAGGAAGAAAGGGTTAGTTAGCAGGAGGGTATAAACAGATTATTCAGATGGCCAGAACAATGCCCAATAAAGTGTAACACAGATAAATGTGAAATGATGCACGTCAGAAGTAACAAGACAAGAGAATACTCAATCTATGAAGGGGGGATACATTTGCTCGGTATTTCTTTGCAACAGGGAATGTTGAAGAGGTGTACAAGGCCATTAGGGGTAGGGACAAGCTGAATAGCTGTTCCATTCAGTGGAAATTTAAAGAAAAGAGGAAGACTACTGACAATTTTCCAGCTGACTGCCACCATTATTACTGCAGCAGTAAGATGGATACAGCTTTTCCTTCACTATAATAAAGATTTCCAGCTGTAATGGTCTTATTTCTCTGAAGCATAATAAGTTCCTTCACAGGTATTCGCTTTGACAAACAGCAAGTTTTCCAGTGATTTCCTGCCAGTTGTTCACCTCAGCATTCACCACCCCACCCCAACCCAACATGCATTGTCCGATGATTTTGCTAACTGTTTTGTTGATTCAGTTCCATGTTTGGGTGTCTTGAACGTGTGATTCGGAACAGGATGTTAGTTTTTGAGACAGGCTAGTTTGAGTGGGTAGGAAAACACCAGTGTCCCAATTGAACTCAATCCCATTCTTCAGCACCATTTTAAAATCCTCAGGTACTGGAGCAGGCAGTATCCTTCTTCCGAAATATGGGAACACCACTTAGGTTGAGCTGATGAGTGGCAAACAAGAATATTTTTTTAATTTGACCAGTCAGTAATTATCTCAAATAGGAAATAATTCAGAAGCCTTATATAGATATCAATGACATAATCAATATCCAAAGACAAATATCCAGTGTATAAAGATTGATCAGAAATTCAACTGGACTGGCCATGGAAAAACAGCATTTCAGATGCTGGTAATTTTGTTTTGAGTAACTCACCTCCTAAAGCTCCCCAAAATCTTTCCATTACTTACATGGCACCAGGCAGAAAGTGTAAAGGAAGACCCGCTGGTGCCTGGATGATTACCATGCATGAACTGTTGTCGAGGGGAAAGCAGATGGCTAGTTAAACACTGCCTTCATTAGTAGTCAGTAATACTGAGTCGCTGCAACACTGACACACAAGATGCACTGTTCAGACTCTGTCCCAATAGCACTATGGATTACCAACATCAACTGCACTGGGGCTTCACAGGGGCAATTAATGCTGGTCCACCTCCGTTAAAATCCCACACGAATTAATAAATAAACTCAATTTTCCAATAATTGTTGAACAATGCAGATTTGTTGTTTTGATCTGATGAGCCTATCGCTGAAGTTGTAGAAACCATTTCACGCATACAATAAAAGACTAACTGACAACTCAGGCACAGATAATTCAAGATAATATAGCATTTAAGAAGCAGCTTATTCGTCACTACAAATGTCAGGACAGAGTAAGCTATAATCTCGATACAAGTGAGATTAATGCATTTTGTTGGCGTTTGGCTGGCATATATCTGTTGGGCTGTAGGGCCTGTCTTTATGCCATACGACTTTATGAACTGAATTCTTGAGAACAGAAGATGTAGTCCCACTATTTCCATCGCTATGAGCATCATGTGGTGAGGAATACAATCTCCAAAGTTACACAGTATCCTGACTTGAATCAATATCATTGTTCCTTCACTGTCACTTGTTCAGAATTCTGTGGCTCTCTTTGAA
Organism: Chiloscyllium plagiosum; assembly: GCF_004010195.1. NCBI lineage: Eukaryota > Metazoa > Chordata > Chondrichthyes > Orectolobiformes > Hemiscylliidae > Chiloscyllium > Chiloscyllium plagiosum. Next base: position 71,456,875 of record NC_057727.1, on the reverse strand, counting down.
ACATATCTGTTAGTCTCCCTGCAACACGAGGATCACTGGGGTTCACCACCATATTCTGAATGGAAATTAGACACAGGCAAAAAATGCTGGTCTTGCCAACGGAATTCATCTTACAAGAACAACTGAATATAATCTGCTCTATTAAAGGCACCCATTCTAACCGATCTGATTTATGACGCAGTTTTACTGAGGCTTTTACTTTGACCTAAGTATCTGATCTTTCTGTAACTCCATGAAACTTTCACGAGAGTGTTCGCAGTACTGTTTAAAAAACACCTTTGCAAATTGTGCTCATCATTCTGAAATGGAGACCCTTGTGCGCTTGGGAATGCTTTCATTATTTGTCAGTATCTAAAGGCAATAGCAACGTAGAAACTAAGATCAGGAATAAGTGATTGGACAACTTGAACCAAGTCTGCTCTGTGATAAGATCATGGATGATCTGATTGCGGCCTGAAACACACATTCCTGCTATGCCGTATAACGCTAATGCGTCATTTTTAGGCGATAAACTGTCTACCTGTGTCTAAGAATATTCAATGTCTCACTCTCTGGGAGGGGAGTTCCCACAGACGCAGAACCCTTTGAGATGGTTCGAAAAATCATCAACTCCTTCACTGGGATATTCTCCAGTTTCCAGCAGTCCATCCATTTCTGGAAATCTCTCGCACAAATTGAAATATTGTTTCAGCATTCAACTTGAATAGACTACTCAGAATTCTATGGGTTTAAACGGGATCAGGCGTCAATTGCCTAACTCCAACTGATCCAAGTCCAGTCTGACAAAATTTCCTCCAGAGATAAATGCTCCTCACGGGAATCAGTTGATTGAATCTTCTCTGGACTGCTTTTCATGTCATTGGGCCCTCAGCTCCCCTAATGTGATCTCACCGTACCCTGAAAAACTGTAGAAAATCTTCCCTACTCCTGAATTTATTCTCTTTCAAAAGGTTTGAAAATATATATTGCCTCCCTATGATGTGCACGCAACGTGTTCTTTTTGTGATCCAGGTTCCTGATTCCTCTGTGCCTCACCTTTGCAATCTCTCCATTGGAATAATACACTGTTTTTCCATTCACAGCACCAATCTATTCAAACACAGACGCATTTTTCCTGCTATGCGCCATATATCAATATATCATTCACTTGACCCACTTCGAACTCTCTCTAATATTATGAAGTTGAGGTCAACATCCATCTGATAATTAAAAGCAATGCACCCAGCGAAGATCTCCTCGCCTTATATTCTGTTAAGGGAGTGTGACAAGTGACGTAACCCACCTTCTTTTTGATACCCAGTTTGTTATAAAGGAGTGGTTCAATGAAATGGAATCCTTTCACACACTCTGTAAATAACAATTAACTATTTGCCTGTCCAGGGGCGGCACGATGGCTCAGAGGTTAACAGTGCTGCTTCACAGCACCTGAGACTCAGGGTTCTATTCCAACCTCGGGCAACTGTCTATGTGGAGTTATCACATTCTATGCGTGTCTGCGTGGGCTTCAAACACGTCCTCCTGTTTCCTCTCACAGTCCAAAGATGTGCGGGTTTATTGAATTGGTCATGATAAATTGCCTACAATGTTCACGGATGTGCGAATTAGGTGCATTAGTCAGAGTTAAATATGGTTAATCGGGTAGAGGAATGCATCTGAGTGGTTTACTCTTTGGAGGGTCAGTGTGGCCCTAGTTCGTCTGAAGGGCCTGTTTTCCTACTCTAGGTATTCTATGATTCTAACTTTACCAGTGAACAAACCACTAACAAACTGAACAATCACTCTGTAACTCATTACGTATTCTGGAATAAAACAAGATTTTCCTGACATGCGGTTTCACTAATGCGGATTCCACTCATAAATCCATTATTAGTAAGAACAAAATTAAAACTTAATTTCTTAAAGTTCATACAGAATGGACTCTGTTGAAATTTCTGTATCTTATTACCTCGTCTTTCTCTGTCTGAAATGCCTTCTTAGTTGTTTTCTGGTTTCAAGTATATTTGCTCAGCGTGTTGTGTGCCTTTATTGATGGATGCGGCTTTTTAGGCAGACTATGGAGATTTTTGTGAGACCCCAATATTTCTTTCGCAGATGACACTTCCCTGTCATCATTTTTCTCAGATATAAGTTGACTGTCCCCCTATGTCCAATTGCCTCTCTGTTATATATCTCTCCTTGACACAAAAACAAAATTATTGTATGATTTGTTTCATATTGTTAACACTAAATGAATCCTTAACCTCTAAGTGCCTTTTTAAGTTAATTGGCAGCATTTGAACTGTTGCCTGTATTGAAATGCTGCTTGGGCCTGATAACTGAAAGGGTTTGATCTATTCTGTCAATTTGGGCAGCTGTAAACTGCTTAACCACAGAGATTCGGTCTTCTGTTTAATCACCGAAAAACACCTTAGCCTTTCAAAGGTCATCATGGTATTGCCCAAAATTTTGCAAGTTCGCCGTTTTTACGCACCAATAGACTGATATTCACCCTGATACCTCCACCTCTATAATAATAGTCCGATAAAAAAATCCTGAATACGATTTTTAAAAAAATCTTATTTCAAAACCAGGCATCTGTCGATTCTTCTCCATATTCCTGTCTTCTTTTCTTATTCTTGGGGATTCTGCTTCCCAGGTCTTTGGCTGATAAAGGTCCCTGTCAGAGAGCAGATCTTTCTGCTGCCAGGCTGGATTTGTTAGCGGCTTGCTGCTCTTTGCCGCTCTGGCCAACTGTTCAAAATGTTTAATATTTATACCCCAAAAGATTGGATTGTTTCATTGGTTTTAATATTGTCAAAACACTAAATACAAACTTGATTAGCATTTGGCATCTTATCACATTATTTAAACTGATTAGCTGAATTTGAATTTGTATTTGTCTCATAGCAACCCAGATACCGCTCGCTGTTTGACCAAATATTACATTTTTAATTTTTCCACTACTCTGTGCGCTTGCTACGCCCTTGGCCAGCCTTTCAACTCTCTTGAAGGTATAGTACACATAAAAATTCATAACACTGTCCACCCTATCTAACCCTCTGATTATCTTATATAGATCAATTCAGTCACCTCTCAACCTTCTTCTTTCGAACGAAAACAGCGGCAAATACCTGAAATGACCTTCCTTCCAAATCAGGCAACATTCTCATAAATCTCTTTTGAACCCTTTCCAAACACTCCACGTCCTTCCTGTAATGCAGCAAGCAGAAATATACGCAGTGCTCCAAGTGCGGCCACACTGGAGTTTTGTGCACCTGCAGTATGATCGTGTGGCTCCAAAATTCTATCCCTCTTCCAATAAAAGCTAACATACTGTACTCCTTCTTAACAAGCCTATTAACCAAGTTGGCAACTTTCAGTGATCTACATACTTTGACACCAAGATATTTCTTCTCATCGACACTGCCAAGAATCTTACCATTGGCCCAGTACTCTTTATTCCTTTTGCTCCTTCGAAAGTGAATCGCCTCACACTCTTGCACATTAAACTCAAGTTGCCACCTCTCAGCCCAACTCTGTAACCTGCAATATCCCTATGTCCCCCTGTAACCTGGAATATCCTTCAGTACTATCCACACTTCACCAACCTTAGTATCATCATTAAATATACTAACACATCATTCTGTGCCCTCATCTAAGTCATTTATTAAAATGACAAATAGCAGTAATCTCAACAAGTTCCTCTGTAAAAACTACAATTTGTGGTGTAGTCTGTGAAAACAGAAAGCATTGCTTTTGTGCCTCTGCCATTTTTGATATTTTCATTGTTACCTTGACAGTTTCATCATGCCAAGAGCCATCACTTAGTTTCACTCTGCGCTTTTTTTTAATGCACTCGTGAAAACTACTGGTATCAGTATTTATGATTCCGTTCATTTCCTTTCATAGCTTCTTTTAATGTTGTCTGTTAACCCTTTGCTGAAGTTTTTTGTTTGTTTTCATTAATTCCCAGAAAGAGGGCATTGCTGCGTAGGCCAGCATGTATTGCCCATCCTTGATTTCCCAGAGGGCAGTTAGGAGTTATCTACAGTGATGTGGGTCTGGAGTCACATATCGGCCAGACCAGGTAAGGATGGCAGTTTCCTACCCCATATTACATTAGTGAAACAGGTGAGCTTCTCCTGACAATCTATTCATGTTCACCATCAGCTTGGTAATCCAAAATTTGAATTCAAATTCCACCCTCTGCCATGGCAGGATTCGAACCCAGCTCCCCAGAACATTATCTGGGTTTTTCGATAAACAGTTCAGCTGTAATGCACTAGGCCACTGCTTTGCCCAATCCCCCGGAGCATGACTAACTTGTGCAGTATGATTTGCCCTAGTTTTTGCACTCATGCTGTCATTGACTTCCTTATCTGGACATGGATAACTTTTCTCTGTCATGCAATTTCTCTTGTCTCACGAATGTACTTTAATTGAGAGGTATTTAGTATCCCCTTAAGTATTTGCCAACATTCTTTCCAAGAGGATCCTTTACTGCAAGATCGTTTTTCATTCATTCCTTATATCAAATGTAAAGTAGCCTGCTCTCTGGTTGTTTCCGTGACATGTTCTCTCACAAACAATCCTTCATATACTCTATGAATTGTACTTGGAGCCTTCCTATTGCCAAGTTGATTAATTGATTCAATATGCACGTTAATCCCACCGTTGTTAACTTGTCACGAACCCTCATCATTTCCGACCTCAGAAGTACTTTGGAGAGACGGTGGCTGAAAATTACTCTTCCAAAGTGGTTTCTTCCCTTGCTTTTAATTTGTACCTGGACTGATCTTCATTTTGGTCCCTCGTTCCAATATCACTTCTTAATATAGCCCTGGTAGCATCCTTAACCAATACATCAATTCCACCTCCTTTACCTTCATTCCTATCCTTTTGGAATACCGAGTACCCATGGTCAGTTCACTGTCCAGTGCTGATCTTCCTGTAACCATGTTTCAATCATCCTTACAATGTCATACCCATTTATCTCTGTATCTATTGCCAGCTCATCAATTTTATTCAAAATGCTGTGTGCTTTTAGGCCTAAGGTTTTTAAATAAGTTATTTTGATTTGTTTTTCCCCTTCAATATTTTATTGAGTACGAACTTCCTGATCTCACACACCTCACTCCTTCACGTCCCCCATACATTCCATCTTCATTTGTTAATCTCTGATAAACACCTCTATCATTTATTCCATGCTCCAACTCACATCGTTTGGACTGTTTTGAATCCTTCTCGCAGCATGGTCATGAGACTGGCCGTGCCTGATGTCCTACTCACCTCTACCTTCTGCTCAGTTCCTGACCTGCTGCGTTGTTTCCCAGCCTCTTGGTTTATGAGTTTAAATCCACCCAATTTGCACTAGAAAACCTCCCCACCAGGATGTTGGTGCTCCTCCAGTTAAGATGCAATCTGTCCATATTTTAAAGCTCCCACCTGTCCTGGAAGAGGGCCCAATGATCCAGGAATATGAAACCCTTACCCCTAAGCTAGCTGTTTAACCTTATGTTAATCTATACTGCCTTCCTAACCCTTACCTCTTTTACACGAGGCACTGGGTGTAATTCAGACATTACAGAGAATTCTCTCTCTCTCTCTCTCTCTCTCTCTCTCTCTCTCTCTCTCTCTCTCTCTTTCTCTCTCTCACACACACACACACCCTGCATTATTTGCCGAAGAATACCAGTAAACTTATAAATAATTAGAATGATAAGTGGAATGAAGGAATTAGTTAAAGGTAGGATGGAAGAAATTAGAATAATGAAAATACTCTTCATTGATCAGAACAGACGAAGATGTGAACTTATTGCAGTGATCAAAATAATGAAAAAAATCGGGTAAAAAATAAGAATACTCCGTTTCTCTTAGCTGGCATTACAGCATTCCGTTTCAAGATCGTCAGCACAAGCCCTCGGAGTGAGATAAGGCAATTTTTTATTTTTACTGAGAGAGTTGTTAGGATTTGGAATGCCCTGCCTGGGAGATTTGTGAATGAAGATTCAGGAAAGAACTGGATATATATTTGAAAGTTCCGAATTTAAAAGGTAACAGTGAGAGACGGGGCAAATGGGAGGATTTGGGAGACATTTCACAAGCTGATGCATACACAGTGGCCCAATAGCCTCCTTGTGTATATTAAAGTTCCGTACTCTAACATGTACAAATGCAAGTCAAAGCCAGTATCAGATTATTTCCATTAAATACCATTCAATCTAAAAATTGCAAGGTTTCAAATTATTGTTCAATTCAATTTAATAACACAATTCATTTATTTAAGCTAAAATTCTCTGTTCATGTTGATTTTTTGTCATTTTTCAATTGTTGGTAAAGAGCTGAAGCTCGCACATTTAGTGAGAAATTAAACTGATTGATTATATAAAAATGTATAAGTACGCTATTTATATATGATGATTCAATTGTTTTCTCACTCTAAAAATGCAATCATTCAGAAGCCAACGACTTTCCAAATGTTGGGGCGAGGATGTATTCATTTGAATACTGACAATGAGCATGTAATTGTAGTGAGATTTGAGAAGATTTGTAGCTCAGGTTGAGGTTTTGGGTGGAGGTTGCTCGTTGAGCTGGGAAGTTCATTTCCAAACCTTTCAACATCTTCATCTTCAGTCGGCCTCAGGCGAACCAATGCTGAAAATTCTTGCTTTCTATTTATATGTTTGGGTTTCTTTGGATTGGTGATGTAATTTCCTATGGTGATGTTATTTGCTGTGGTGAAGTCACATCATGTTTCTTTTCTCAGTGGTAGAAGATGAGGTCACACTCGATGTGTGTGTTGATAGTGTTCAGGTTGGAATGCCATGCTTCTAGGAATTCTTGTGCGTGCCTCTATTTGGTTTGTCCTAGGATGGATGTGTTGTCCCAGTCGATGTGGTGTCCTTCCTCATCCGTATGTGAGAATACGAGTGAGAGAGGATGATGTCCTTTTGTGCTTAGTTGGTGTTCATGTATCCAAATGTATGTAATTGTTGATCACCACTATAGTCAGATAACATGTTCTTTGTTCGATATTAAATAAAATATGCGTTCTTTATTTTTGTATCATAAAATGTTGGCAGGAAAATATATTTTAGTTCCATAAATATCTGATCATATTACATCAACCTAATTTTTCCAGAGATGATGCAATTATTGTTTGGTTGAATAATGATATTTCACATTTTTGTGAATCACAATTCACGAACATAGCAAATATATGATTTTTTTCAGATCAGATTGCAATCATAACCTACATTGAAAAAAAAGATTTTGGAAGATTTGAATTCAGTCACAGCTGCCAGTGATACTGGGTAAGACATTGTTCTGCTCTTAAATGAATCCAGAGAGCTTACTCCTGGGTCAGGGCAGTCATTCAAACATTATTTCAGAACAAATTATTTCGACTCCATCTTCGGTCTGAGCCTTGCCCGGGGGAAGATGAATGGACATGGAGTGTCAGAATCAAATCACACAAGTTACTTATGGTGATGGTATCTGGCCTGCCTCCCAGACTTCAAGTATCTGCTGCCTGGACCAGACATTGGGCGAAGACATAAACAAGTTGACACTATTCTGCAGCACAATGTGTCTCGCAAAGAAACCTCTAAAACCCTGTCCAATAAATGTCACCTTCACATTCATCAGTATCAAAGTAAAATTGTACATCTCTGTTGATGGACAAAAATTAATACATGGATCACCCAACAAAATCTATCTGAAGAAAGCAACCGTTAATAACTGAACTTAACGGATTCTGTCTAGTGGAGGTCGTCACACACATATTGTACTGGTACTCAGGTGACTGTAAGAATGCACACCATTAGTGGACGTCTTGGCCTAACGCCCTTACAAAGCTTCCTAATTTCACACACATCACTCCCTCACACATTCAACAATTGATAAAAATTCACAAGCTGGGTGAAACATGAAACACAGAACAGTGCAGCACAGTGCAGACTTTTTGACCCTTGAAATCCAGCCAACCTTTTAGCCTACCCTAAGATCAGACGAACCGACATACCCTTCATTATTCTATCATTAATTTGCCCATCTAATAGTCGCTTAATTAATCCCCAATGCAGCTGACTCTACTACAGTTGCCAGCAGTACATTCCAAACATCCACCATTCTTCTTGTAAGAAGCCGACCTCTGACATCTCCACTAAACCTTCCCCCAATTACATGAAAGTTTTTCTCCCTCGTGATAGATATTTGGACCATGGGAAGAAGTATCTGGCTATCTTTGCCTCTCATCATCTTGTCCATCTCTATCAAGTCCTCCTTCATCCTTCTTTGCTCCTCTGAGAAAAGCCCTGAACTCTTCTTTGTTAGCAACCTGATAAATTTCCTCAGCACCCTCAGTAAAGTTTCCACATCCTTCCCACAATGAGGCGACCAGAACTGATCAGAATATTCTATGTGTGATCTCACCAGGGTTCCATAGAGCTGCAGCATAACCTTACAGCTCTTAAACTCTATCCCCCTGCTAATGAAAACACCATACGCCTTCTTAACAACCTTATCAAACTGGGTGGCAACTCTAAGGGAGCTATGACATGGACCACGAGATCAGCCTGTTCCTCCACAATGCAAGAATCCTGCCAATTTGTCTGCATTCAAATTCGACCTTCCAAAATGAATTGCGTCACACATTTCCAGTTGAACTCCATCTACCATTTATTCGTCCCATTGCAAACTACAACAACCCTCCACACAATCCACAACTTCAACAATCTTTGTTATATCGACAGACTTACTAACCTACTCTTACACTTCCTCATCCAAGTCAGTTATAAAAATCGCAAACAGCAGAGGTCCCAGAACTGATCCCAACAGAACACCACTGATCACTGGGCTCCAGACTGAATACTTCCCCTTTACCACGACTTTGTGTCTTCTATATGCCAACCAATTCTGTATCCAGTCAGACAGGTTTCCTTGTATCCCATCACTCCTTCCTTTCCGAATGAACCTGACTTGGGGAATATTATCAAACGCCTTGTCAAAATCCATGCATTCCACATCCACTGCTCCACATTCTTCAATGTGTTTGATCCCATCCTCAAAGATTTTAATATGTTTTGTGAGGCATGACCTGCCCCTCACAAAGCCATGCTGACTATTTCTAATCAAACTATGATTTTCCAAGCCATCATAAATTCTACGTTTGTGAGAAGATTTGCAGCTCGGGTGCTCGTTGTTGTGGTTCTGTTCGCAGATCTGGTAATTTGTGTTGCAGACGTTTCGCCCCTGTATAGGTGACATCCTCAGTACTTGGGAGCCTCCTGTGAAGCGCTTCTGTGATCGTTCCTCTGGCATTTGTACTGGTTTGAATCTGTCGCTTTCGGTTGTCAGTTCCAGCTGTCCGTTGCTGTGGCCGTAACGTAACGAGGACATATCACAACCCAAAGGACTGGTTACACGACCATACATCAAGAGCATTTCCGAACTGACAGCCAGACTACTACGATCACTAGGACTTATAACAGCACACAAACCAACAGCCACCCTCAGACAACAACTCACCAGAACGAAGGACCCGATACCCAGCATGAGCAAAACAAATGTGGTGTACAAACTCCCATGCAAGGACTGCACAAAACACTACATAGGACAAACAGGAAGACAGCTAACGATCCGCATCCATGAACACCAACTAGCCACGAAACGACACGACCTCCTATCCTGAGTAGCCACACACGCAGATGACAAGCAACATGAATTCGACTGGGACAACACTACTATTATAGGACAAGCCAAACAGAGAACAGACAGGGAATTCCTCGAGGCATGGCACACATCCACAGATTCAATCAATAAGCACATTGACCTGGACCCAATTTACCGGCCACTGCAGCAGACAGCTGGAACTGACAACCGGAAGCGACAGATTCAAACCACGACAAATGCCAGTGGAAAGATCACAGAAGCGCTTCACAGGAGGATCCCAAACACTGAGGATGTCACCTAGACAGGGGACGAAACGTTGCAACACAACTTCCCAGCTCGGCGAACAGAACCATAACAATAATAAATTCTGTCTCTCAGAAACCCATCCAATACTTTGTTCAATACTGATGTAAGACTGATTGGTCTGTAATTCTCAGGATAATCCCTAGTACTTTCCTTGAACAAGGCATAACATTTACCGCCTTCCAATTATCTGGCACCACTCCAGTCGACAGTGAGGATGTAAAGATAATCGCCAAAGGCGCAGGAATATCTTCCCTGTCTTCCTGTAGTAACCTCGGGTTTTGTCCGTCTGGTCCAAGGGATTTGTCTATTGTTATGTTTGTACTTCAATCAATCTGTACTTCACCTCAAAATGTCTACTCCCTGTCCAAACAAATGATTGACTGCTTTCCATTTCAGGTCTATATACATTGCTGCCTTCTGCAACACGTATGGTTCCCAATATCCTGTCAATTATGGAATGGAAAACATGGGAAGGCACCAATGCATTCCTGATGAAGGACTGATGTCCAAAGTTTTGACTCTCTTGTTCCTAAGATGCTGCCGGACTGGCTGTGCTTTACCAGCGTCACAGAACCTGCAGTTCTCACTTTCTGCATTACGTAGAGCTCTCCCCTATGTGCACTGAACAGGGAATTAATCAGCAGAAACTCATTGCATGTGGAGCTGACTGTTGAGTACTGGAAAGTTGTATTTGATGAACACATTTATTAAAAGAGAAATTTCATTCAATAAATATTCATTCATTCCCAGACTTAGAGTTTTGGTTCATGAATTGGGCAGCTTGAGAACAAACAATGAATGACTGAAGAACTTCGCGTTATAGAGTATTCCAGGTGTTACATTCCAGACTGGATGTCCTCTACCTTAATGCTGGGAATATTATCCGACAGACAGATATGATAAGGGAACAAGGTGAAATGGGAAAGTGTGACATTTTTGCCATCACAGAGATGTGTTTGAGGGAGGTCAGGGCTGACAACTCAATATCCTCTGGTACAAGTTCTATCGGCATGACAGGAGAGGTGGTAAAAGAGTACGTGGGGTTGCATTATTAATTATGAAGTCAGTTGCTGCAGTAAGAACGATCTTCTAATGAGGTTTGGTGGTTAGAGCTCAGCATCAAATCCATGACAGACACACCGCTGGGGATATATTGTCGACTTCCAGATAAAAGAAAGTACAGGAGCTGATATAAAACCAATTTACTGAGGTGTGTTAATACAACAATAGGATCATCATATTCAGGCATTTCAATTCCAAACATTCATTCGGGCAATGATAACTTATTTGGAGGGGGCAGATGCCTCGAAATTTATTCTGCAGAGCTTCTTATATCAACGTGTAGCAGACACATCAACAGGCGGAGCTGTGCTGGGCCTCACCTTGGGAAACGAAGCCAGTCAGATGTTGCATGCAGGATTGGGAGAGCATGAAAGGACCAGTGGCCGTGACTCATACTCAAAAATGTTTGAAAAATAAAAGGTTTTTGGATTTGGGAGACTGATTTTATGAAAGAAAGACAGGATCTGGCCAAAGTGCAGTTGCTTCTGGGTGAAATTGTAACAGAACAGCGTGCGGCGGGGGTTGGGGGTTCACTTGATCAAAATGGAATTGATGACAGTGTCGGCCCAGCATGTTTAGCCGAAGATGAATTTTAGGAAAACAAGCCCAGAGAACCTCGGGTGTCGACACAAATTCCGAACAGAATTAATAAGGAAAGAGAAGCTTAAGGCAGTTACAAAGTGCGCAGGTCAATGCAGGTCCGAAAAGAATATCGAAAGTGTAGGGCTAAACTTAAAAACTCAGTAGAAGAGCAGAAGTGGAGGCGGGGAGTTGAAACATTAGAGGGTAAGATTAGCAAGAATTCAAAGATATTCTTTCGGTTTATTAAGGGGAAGAGGATAACGCGGGAGAGAATTGGGAGTGTTAGGGTCCAAGGGGGTGCACGGAGCCAGAGAATATGTTAAACACGGACTTTCATTCGATCTTCAGTTTGAAGAAGGAGTTCCTGGATTCATGGAGAGCGACCGTGTGATCCTTGAGTGAATTGATACAGAAGCTGACGAAGAATTAGAAGTTTATGCGGGATTGAGAGTGGGCAAATCCACAGATCAGGATGAGCTGTATCTTGGGCTGACGTGGAAGATGAGTGAGGAGATTACAGTCTCTTAACGTTTCATTTTTGTTTTGCCTCTGGCCACAGGGAAGGTGTGATAGGACAGTATAACTTCTAATATTGATACAACTTTCAAACAGAGTGCTAGAAATACCACATGGGACTAAAGACCTCCAAGTCTCACATCAGTGAGAGGGAAACAATTGTGGAAAATTCTGTGGGCTGTTGAGGCTGGCTCATTAAATATATTCAGGATTGAGGCAGACTGATTTTCATACAAGGTTTATGGGAAAATGTAGACAAGTGGAATGGGGAATTATCAAAATCGATCTCACCTAATTGAGTGGAAAAGCAGACTCAGTGAGCGGATAGACATACTGCTGTCCCTATGTCGAATGGTATCATTTTTACAATAGCCTTGTATTCACTGGAACATCAACCTCTCTCGCTGTGGAGTGAGAGACAGTTTGGAATGCAGTCGACGGGTTCAAGGAATTAATAAATACAGTACTATTAGACAGAAAGGACCAAGGGACTGTGACAACGCAGATTGGCTGTCGGGTGAAGATTCGCATCAGCGCAGTAAGCACTACCAAAAGGAAGACCTCAGTGAGACACATCCAAGACCAAGCAGTGACCTTGGCTGGAGAGCAGGTAGTCAGTGGCCAGGTGTCAAGGAGTTCCTAATGACCAAGTGCTACATCACTTCAGTGTCTCCCTCCTTCCCTAACCAAAGCTAAATGCGAAGGGGTAGAGAGAGACATGCTGTTGGTGGCAGAGTAAGTAGTAATGTTTGGCTCAAGAGGCTTTGGAAAGCAACAGCTCAGCAAAAACTACAGGCAAGCTCAAATAAAGTCCTTTCAACTTTAGTGTTGCAGCAGTGGGGATAGCAGTTAAGACAGTTGTTCGTTCCTCCCGCGGGATGTGGGAGCTCAGGTAAATTTCCACCGTCCCTGAAGCCTACACGTGTGGAAAGTTAACCCAGCTGCAACTCCTGTGAGACCGTGTTCGAGAGCTGGAGCTGAATGCATTCATGATCATCGGAGATACTGAGAACTTCATAGATAAGAGCTTTCTTGTTGTGGTCACACCCAAGATCCGCAAAAATCATGACTGTAATATCCCAGTCCCACGTTAAGATTCATGCCATGAGTTCATCAGGCATATGTGTCAGTCATGTTGCATTTAAAGAAAGAAACTTTAATCCAACAGGCAGTCTTTGCTTCCTGGTGTGTTCAAGACAGAGAGGAGATGGGCGACGACCTGGAATGGCGAACGGAGAAGGCAGAGAGTGCAGGAATCCTCTGTGGCCAATCCCGTCGAAAACAAGTACACCGTTTTGAATACTGTTCAGGAGAATGACGGTTCAGGCAAAAGCAGCAGTAGCCAAGTTGGTGGCATTACCATTGACTCTGGGGCACAGTGGGAAAGGGTAACGGTAAACAGGACCTTCGAGATAGGAGAGTCGATTGTTAGAGGGACAGATCGGAGATTCAGTGGCCTCAAACGGGAATCCAGGAAGGTGTGTTACCTCCCAGGTGCCAGGATGTCTCCGAGTGGCTGCAGAAAATTTCCAAGGGGCAGGGGAAGCAGCCAGAAGTCATTGTGCACGTTGGCACAAATAACACAGGTAATGTAGGAATGAGGTCCTACAGAGTGATTACTGAGTGCTACGAGAAATGTTAAAATCTAGGACCTTGACGGTGGTCATCTCCTGATTACTTCCATTGTAATGAGCTAATGAAAGTAAGAGCAGGAGGATATGGCAAATAAATAAGTAACTAAAGAATTGGTGTGGGGGTGGGAGGAAGAGAGAATCAATTTTTTAGATCATTGGGTTTTTTTCTGTGACATGGCTGACCTGATCAGGAAAGACAGGTGGCACATGCAATGGGGAGGAGACCAATATCTTGTTGGCGAATTTTGCTAGTTCTACAAGGGAAGGTTTAAACGATATTGGCTAGGAGGGTTATCCTCATGATCAGGGAGTCAAGTGCGAGGCTGGAAGGAGATACAGTAATCAGAGGGAGCAAGGACTGCCTGTTGGATTATTTCGATGCAAGAGGGCTGGCAGATCAGACCAATAAAGTAAGGGCGTGGATAGTAACGTGTGATTGGGATAATACAGCCTTTATAAAAGCATGGCTAAGCGAGGGACAGGACTGGCAGGTTAACTTACCAGGGTATAGGTGCTTTAGGCGGGACAGGGATGCTGGAAGGTGGGGAGGAGGAGTTGAATTTCTGATTAATGGGATTACCACAGCAGTAATCAGAGATGAAATAACTGACCAATCATCAAGTGAGTCTTTGTGGGTGGAGCTAAGAAGTAGGAAGTGGATGATGATGTCACCTGGTTTGTACTATCGGCCTCCAAATAGCGAACGTGAAGTAGAGTAACAAATATGCATGGAAAAGGGAGACATTCAGGAGCAATGTGGTTGTCATAATAGTGGATTTTAATTTTTGTAACTGACTAAGACTGCCAGAGCGTGAAGGGGTTTGATGGAGTGGAATCCGATAAGTGCATTCAGGAAAGTTTCCTCAAGCATTATGTAGAGGGTCCTACTTGGGAAGGGGCAAAACTCGAACAACTCTTGAGAAGCAGAGCAGGACAGGTGACTGAGGTGACAGTGGGGGAGCACTTTGGGACCAGTGACCATTGTTCTGTTAATTTTCAAAGAGCTATGGAGAGGGACAAAACAGCTCAACAGGCTCAAGTTCTATCTTGGGACAAGGTGAATGTTGATGGGATTTGACAGGATCTTGTAGGGGTCAACTGGAACAGTTTGTTTGCAGGTGAATGGACCACTGGCTAGTGGGAGGACTTTAAACGTGAGATAGCTAGAGTTCAACGTTTTTATGTTCCTGTGACAGTGAAGGGCAAAGTTGGCAGGATTGGGGAACCCAGGATGCCAAGACATATTTAGGCATTGACTGAAAAAAGGGGGATGCGTGGCTCAGGCACAGGTAACTGGGATCAAGGGAATCCCTGGCGGTATATAAGGGATGTTCTTTACCTCTGATGGAAATCAAGAAGATGTGTGGAACCATAAGAGATGGACGAGGTCCTCCACAAATATTTCTTCTCTATATTTACCGTGGAGAAAGACATAAATACTTGGGAACTTGAGGAAGTTAGTGGTGATATCTTAGGGGCAGTCCATATCACAGTAGAGGAGGTATTGGGTGCACAAGGATGTTTGACGGTGGATTAATCTCAGTGTCCTTAACAAGTATATCCATGAATACTGCAGGGATCTAGAGAAGAACTTGCGGGGACACTGGTTAAATACATTTATCACCATTAAACAAAGTTGAGATTCCGGAAGACTGGAGGATAACAAATGCTGTGCCCTTGTTCAAAAGGAACTGTAAGAAAAAATCCTGGGAACTATAGACCAGTAAGTTTAACATCTTTCGTAGGTACATTACTTGAGAAGATACCATGGAATAAGATGTACATGCATTCGGAAAGGCTGGGTCTGATTAGGAATAGTAAGCATGGCTTTGTGCATGGCGGTTTATGCCTAAAAAACTTTTAAAGTTAATTGATCATGTGACCAGGAAGGTTGAATTTGGCAGGGTGTAGACGTCGAACCGTATGGTGCTAGAAATGCACAGCAGACCAGGCAGCATTCAAGGAACAGGAGAATCGATATTTCAGGCATAAGCCCTTCATCAGTAATGTCCAAACATCGATTCTCCTGCTTCTCGGATGCTGCCTAACCTGTCGTGCTTTTCCAGTGCCACACTTTTTTTCGCTCTGATCTCCAGCATCTGCAGTGATCACTTTCTCCTCTTAGAATTATTCTGTATGGATTTCAATTACAACAGAACAGGATGAATGTTTTCAGCCCCTGGACATTGATATACAGTTACAGGAGGAGGCTAATCAGCTCCTCGAGCCTATAAAACTACCCAGAGTAGATCACGCAGCAACAGTATCAGTCTTACACAGCAACAGGATCAGTATATTCGGTTACTTGAAGTCCGTAACACAGGAAATCGAAGTGACCACAAACTGACTGGATTCTGGGGTATACTGGAATAACACGAGGCCATTTATCTCCTCAAGCCTGCCCTTCCCTTCAGTAACGTCACGTCTGATCTGGTCTCACCTGCAATTTCTCTTTCATGCCCAATTCCTTGTAGCCCTTGAATCTCTGACGTGTCAAAATCCATTGACACCCACTCCCACTCACTTCCCAATCATTTCTGTAATGCAGCTGTCTGGGACAGAGAGTCTCCAGCAGTCTCTACCCTGTGAGAGAAGGAAATACTCCCCGCACATATACCTTGGCCTATTGACATAAACAAAAGATACGAACTCAGCGTCAGAGTGGCTGGCCCTGACATTACGGCAGGATTTGACGGAAAAAGGTGTCAAGGAGTCTGAATAAGGTTGAACTGAATGGGATCAAGTGTAAACTCCCCACTGGGTCATTCAGAAAACAATGTGGTTCGTGGACAGCAATCTTCTAGTCCCTGGATATCTCTGTGGGCGATCCTTCGGGTAGCTTCTTCGGCACAAACACCTTCAGCTACTTCATCAATATCCTTCCCTCCATCATTCGATCAGAAGTGAAGATGTTCTGTAGAAATCACATAAAACTTCAAAACCTGAACAACATTCAAGGTTGTTGTTAACGTTCATGTAACAGCATTGCTCGACCCTGAACATTTTCACAGGATAAAAAGAGGAGCTCTTTAAGCATCTCAAGCTGGTTTCACTGGAATGTGAGAACGCCATTCAGCCCATTGAAACAATTGGACAAGCAGACTCACAGCCAATTCACTCTCTCCTGCCTATTAAACCTGAAGAGTTTTTTAAAATGGTAAATATTGAAAATCAGGAGGCTGGAAGACCACACCAAGCAAAGCAGCATCAGGAGGTGGAGTAGTCAACACCTTGGATGTAACATTTCTTCAGGAGTGGGGATGGACGTAAGGAGGTTTACAGGTAAAGAAGCGGCGTGGGGAGGAGGAGGTGGTGTGGTGAGGTGGGGATGGATCAACACTGGTAAAGGGTACCACCGGGTTAGTTGATTGGAGGAATTAATCCAGTTGGAAGCTGGAAGAAGGGTCGATCAGAAGAATGGAAGGGAGATGGACGGGCTGGGAAGGGAGGGGGAGGTGATGGGAAGAGAATGGGAGGGATTGGGAAGGGAGTCAGCAGATTGGAAGGGAAGTTATTTGAAATTGGAGAACTCAGTGTTCTCGAGACATTCGAGACACTGACACATCAATAAGAAGAGGCCATTCAGCCCCTCCAAACGGTGATACTGAAATAGGAGGATGTCTTTGATGCTGCAACATGACAAACTAATGAAGTAGAGACTGCACAGACAGACTGCTCCATGTTGTTCCTCCTGGCTCCATTGCTAATGGTACACACGTGCTAAGTTAACATCGTTTGCTGATCTTGAGGAGGGAAAGTGAATGATTTGTACCAAGTTCCAAACAGGCACCTTCCATCACCGAGAAGTTATGGACGAGTCTAGATCACTCAAAACATTCTTAGGCAAACAGCCCAGAGCATAACTTTGCAATTTGGTTCATTCAGTGTACAATGAAAGTTACGTGGTGTAGTTTAGCAATGTTGACGACTGGATTTTAAAACAGACAAAAACTTTATTCACAAAAGTACACAATGAAACACAAAGAACCGAATAAAGTACCTCTACAGAACTCCACCGATCCAGCTAGACTTAATTATGCTGTTCTGAATGCACATGACAGTTCCAATAAGCAAACTCGCTTTGAAAACCAGTATAAATGGAACACAAGCTTACAGGTTGAATTTGAAGGGCAGAAAAGAGAGAGCGTTTCCACAAAGCTCCCTGTTGAACTTCCCAATTCAAGACTCAACTGAAAGCTGCTCAGCTCAGCTCAGTTAGTTCAGCTAAAAAAGCTCACCACTCTGCTTTCATTATACAGGTCACTTCTAAAGCACGACCACTTTGGCCTGAAATTTCAACTGTTTACAGATAAACAAAAGGCCACTGAAAATCCTTTTAGTCTCTTTACCAAGCCAGACTGACCAGAATCAGGTCCCGTTTTATTGTCTCTCTGGAAAAAATCAAGGACAGAGTCCACCTGAGCCAAGAATAAGCTTCTTGACAAAAAGGGACTAACTTTGTGACGCCTCTCCCCTTGAAAAATAAACCATCAATACCAAAATATGGCTGCATTTTTAACCATTCAAACCCAGTTGGTAGTATAAAAACGCACATATACACTCTAGCA